>NW_027508866.1:35260000-35277500 GCF_051911475.1 Siphateles boraxobius
TGGACACTTATAATAATCATAAATGTTTCTTAAAGGGATAGTTCACCCAAAAATGAAAATTCTGTCAGTTATTACTCTCCTTCATGTTGTTCAACTCCGTAAGACCTTCGCTCATCTTCGGAACACGAATGAAGATATTTTTGATTAAATCTGAGAGCTGGATCACTCCTCCATAGCCTTCTAAGGGATTGAAACTTGCCAGCCCCGAAAAGTTATTAAAGACATCGTTAAAATAGTCCAAGTGACTACAGTGGCTCAATCTTAAGTTTATAAAGTGACGAGAATAATTTTTGTGCGCACACAAAAAAAATAACGACTTTATTTCAACTATTTCCTTCTCTGTGGGCCTTGAGTGAGTTCACTAGTGTAACAGCGCAGCGCTTGGCTGACGCTGTTCATGGCTGACGCTGTTCATGTGTGTGATGCGTGTGACGTACAACACAGAAGCGCTTACGCTATTACACTAGTGAACTGACTCGAGTTTCAAATTAATAGTTGAAATAAAGTCGTAATTTTTTTTTTTTTTCGCACAAAAAGTTGTCTCGTCATTTGATTAATTTAAGATTGAGCCACTGTAGTCACTTGGACTATTTTAACAATGTCTTTAATAACTTTTCGGGGAACAAGTTTCAGTCCCTTAGAAGCCTATGGAGGAGTGATCCAGCTCTCAGATTTAATCAAAAATATCTTAATTTTTGTTCCGAAGATGAACGAAGGTCTTACAGGGTTGGAACAACATGAGGGAGAGTAAGTACTGACAGAATTTTCATTTTTGGGTGAACTATCCCTTAAAACAGCAAATCATCTTATTAGAATGATTTCTGAAGGATCATGTGACACTGAAGACTGGAGTAATGATGCTGAAAATTCAGCAATAAATTACACTTTACTATACAGGTGCTGGTCATATAATTAGAATATCATCAAAAAGTTGATTTATTTCAGTAATTCCATTCAAAACATGAAATTTGGATATTATATTCATTCATTACACACAGACTGATATATTTCAAATGTTTATTTCATTTAATTGTGATGATTAAAACTGACAACTAATGAAATCCCAAATTCAGGATCTCCAAAAATTAGAATATTACTCAAGACCAATACAAAAAAAGGATTTTTAGAAATGTTGGTCAACTGAAAAGTATGAACATGAAAAGTTTGAGCATGTACAGCACTCAATACTTAGTTGGGGCTCCTTTTGCCTGAATTACTGTAGCAATGCGGCGTGGCATGGAGTCGATCAGTCTGTGGCACTGCTCAGGTTGCTCTGATAGTGGCCTTCAACTCTTCTGTATTGTTTGGTCTGGCGTATCACATCTTCCTCTTCACAATACCCCATAGATTTTCTATAGGGTTAAGGTCAGGTGAGTTTGCTGGCCAGTTAAGAACAGGGATACCATAGTCCTTAAACCAGGTACTGGTAGCTTTGGCACTGTGTGCAGGAGCCAAGTCCTGTTGGAAAATGAAATCTGCATCTCCATAAAGTTGGTCAGCTGCAGGAAGCATGAAGTGCTCTAAAACTTCCTGGTAGACGGCTGCGTTGACCTTGGACCTCAGAAAACACAGTGGACCAACACCAGCAGATGACATGGCACCCCAAACCATCACGGACTGTGGAAACTTTACACTGGACTTCAAGCAACGTGGATTCTGTGCCTCTCATCTCGTCCTCCAGACTCTGGGACCTTGATTTCCAAAGGAAATGCAAAATTTACTTTCATCAGAGAACATAACTTTGGACCACTCAGCAGCAGTCCAGTTCTTTTTGTCTTTAGCCCAGGCGTGACGCTTTGTCTTGTTCAAGAGTGGCTTGACACAAGGAATGCGACAGCTGAAACCCATGTCTTCCATACGTCTGTGTGTGGTGGTTCTTGAAGCACTGACTCCAGCTGCAGTCCACTCTTTGTGAATCTCCCCCACATTTTTGAATGGGTTTTGTTTCAAATTCCTCTCCAGGGTGCGGTTTTCCCTATTGCTTGTACGCTTTTTTCTACCACATATTTTCCTTCCCTTCGCCTCTCTATTGATGTGCTTGGACACAGAGCTCTGTGAACAGCCAGCCTCTTTAGCAATGACCTTTTGTGTCTTGCCCTCTTTGTGCAAGATGTCAATGGTCATCTTTTGGACAGCTGTCAAGTCATCAGTCTTCCCCATGATTGTGTAGCCTACATAACTAGATTGAGGCCCTGTTTACACGAGAACGATTCTGGGTGAAAACGTAAAAATATTTTATCGGATATGCCTTTCGTTTACACGGCGACAGCGTTTTGGAGGCTTAAAAACGCAAAAAAAGTGAAACCACCCATCTTAAAAAAGATCCACCGTCGCGTTCCCATCTAAACAGTAAAAACGCGAATCTGCTCACTGTGGCTCTCGTCGCGTACGTGTTTACGTCACAGGCATGCGCCATTACAGGAAAATAACCCCAATATGTCGGATTATTTCCATACGTCGGACCTTCAAGTTGCCATAGCAGCTCTGATAAACGTACAAGAGTCTTTTCAGCAGTTGTACAAAATATTCTCAGATATTGGTGTTGTTGTGTCGCAGTGCTTCACATTGCCACCTAGCCGCCAGGAGTGCATACTACATCGAATTTCACACACTTTTGCGTCAACATATCCACACGGATTTCCCCCGATAACGCTCGTCTAAACGCAGAATAAAAAGTGATAACGCAACGCCACTTTTGCGTTTTCTCTTCAGATCGTTTCCGTGTTCGTTCAGCTGTATATTCACATAGAAAACAGCTGTTTTAAATTGTAATAATATTTCACTATTTTTACTGTATTATGGATCAAGATGGATGGATGGATGGATGACAGATAGACAATTCAATGTGGCCAATGTCAGAATCAATAATACATCAATGTAAAACCTTGAGGTAAAAAGGTGATAGTTGTGATCCTGGATGCGTATTGGTCAGTACAGTGTTCAGGATATTAGATGAAACCGTGTATGACAGTACACACGTGCACCTGAGATGAAACATGCTGAATTTGCTTTCAAACACACCCAGAAGGACACTAAGAAATATACTTCATAGATAGAGTACAGAAAAACGAGGGAAGGGCAGATAAAAATGGATCTTCGGAGGTCCCGTGGGGCAGCGGGTGACACTCGACTGTGGCCCGTGGTGATTTATGACAGTGTGTGCGTTTCACTCTTTAACTGTGTCTCCTTCCTCCTGCAGCGGTCACCTCTGCACATATGGTGTCTTCCTAACCTGCGCGCTAAATCTTACCGCATAGTAATACGTGGGGTTATTTTACAGATAAGCATTTCTGAGGTGAAAGTATTACGGAGTAACTTCTAAAAGAAGGTCTGTTTTGAGTGTGCGGAGACGACACATATGAATAATCACCTCGGCTTGTGCAAACAAAAGCTGTTTCACACAACACACTGTGTTAGCTGTAAGTCATTTGTAATACGTTTGTACGGTAAAAGAGCTTGTTTTTGACATGCTGAATAACTTTTTGTTGTTTGATGTTGTTGTGATGTTTAAATCAACTGAATACTAATATATTATACAAATTCAATACAAATTTAGCAAACAAAATAAGATCTTGCCACATATGAGGTGCTGCCTAAAAAAATGCATGTTAACTTTATCAGATTTAGCAACAAAAACAGCTAGATTTTTCAGATAAGTGAGAAAAATGGCCCCAATTCTGTCAGATTTACCATCAGAATTTGCTGTCTGATTACCAAAATTAGACTGTTTTCAATCTCTAAATCTGTCGAAATTAGGTTGTTTTGTAGCCCGGATTTAGTCATATTTAGCCTTAAACTGTTCTAATTTTGTCAGATTTAGCAAAAAAAAACAGCCGAGTTTTGTCCAAATTGGTCAGAAACTGACTAATTTAGTCTGATTTGCCAACAAAAAGTCTAATTTAGTCAGATTTAGCAACAAAAAAACAACAAAACAAAAAAAACACTAAATTGCTTAGCTGTCAAATTTGGTAAAAAATTATCCAATTTTGTCCCATTTATCAACAAAATCTGTCTAATTATGTTAGGTTTAGCAAAAAACAGTCCAGTTTTGTCCGATTTGGTCGGAAACTAATTTTGTCTGATTTGCCAACAAAAACTATCTAATTTTGTCTGATTTAGTAAAAAAAAAAGTCCAGTTTTGTCTGATTTAGTCAAAAAACAGCCTAGTTGTTTCGGATATGGTCAGAAACTCTCTAATTTTCACCTCCCCCAAAAAAAATTTAGTTCCCTTTCTTTTTTTCAAATGTGTCATGTTTGTACATTAGATGTTTAATACATGTCTGTAATGTTTGTGTGTGACTCTCGCTGTGCTCTCGGCAGAATCCCTGGAGCCCACGTACCAGCAGCTGCAGAAGATGAAGCTGGACAAGAGCCCGTTCGTGGTGGTGTCTGTGATCGGTCAAGAGCTTCTGACCGGCTCTCATCACGGGGCCTCAGTGGTGGTTCTGGAGGCGGCGCTGAAGATCGGGACCTGCAGCCTCAAACTGCGCGGCTCCGTGTTCTCGGCCCTCAGCAGTGCTTACTGGTCCCTGGGGAACACGGAGAAGAGCACCGCATACATGCAGCAGGACCTGGAGGTGGCCAAAACTTTAGGTGAGCGTCTCTGTTCGGAGACATCATTTGCACCACCTCGAGGAAACCTTCAACTTCAACTTATATTTTAGTTTGTTTATGTGTCAGCCAAATGTTATTTGTATATTTCCCACATGTTGGTACGTTTCAGTTTTGTCAAATTCATTTGAAATGATTTTGTTTGTTTTATACTTATATTTTTCATGATTACCCTTACATTTAAAAGTTTTTTTAAGTTTAATAATCTAATATTTATATTATATCAATATACACTTTACCGTTCAAAAGTGTAGGGTTAGTACCATTGTTTTGTTGTTAAAAGAAATCAACATGTTTATCCAACAAGGACACATTAAATTGATCAGAAGTGACAATAAAGATATTTACACTGCAAAAAAATGCTTTTCTTACTTAGTATTTTTGTCTTGTTTCCAGTCCAAATATATAACAATTCTTAAATCAAGATGCATTTACTAGAAAAATAAAATGACATAAGATATTATGTCCTGTTTTCTGGGGAAATAAATAAAAATTAAGTGAGTTGATTCTTAAAGAAAGCATAAATATCTGCTAATGGTGTAAGAAAAATAATCTTAATTTAAACAGAAACAAGATTATTTTTCTTACCCCATTGGTAGATAATTTAGCTTATTTTAAGCAAAACCCCACTTCATTTTTATGTATTTCCACAGAAAATAAGACTTAATATCTAATCATTTTACTACTTTAGTAAATGCATCTTGATTTAAGAAATGTTTGATATTTGGACTGGAAACAAGACAAAAATACAAAGTATTTTTTAAAAGCATTTTTTGATGGACGTTCAGGTGACCTTGTGAACGAAAAGCTTTGGTACTTTCTCACAAAGTTAATTATTTTGACCTAACCCAGCTCACGCTGATAACGGCTCACAGTAATTAGGCTTCATGGGACTTTTTAATTAAAAGTCTCTGTGCCTTTTTCCCCAAATGCCACTAATTTTTGTGTTGTTAGCACAGGAACAGTGTAAATATGGTGAAGTATACATCTAACAAAGAGATCATAGATATTCTCCTCACGGCTCCTGAATGTCAGAGGTTTTTAAGGCATGAAAGTGTTTTGAAGTCGAGTGTTTCTCACCGTCTGTCTCACTATCATGACGCACCTGAACTGTGAATGTTTGTGTTGAAGGTTCAGCTCTCACTTTTAACACATTAGGACGTCTCGACTCGCTTTTTCCCTCTCTTTCTGGTCGCCTTGTCAGAGCGGCTGACTGCGTTCACACACAGAATGAAAGTCTGATAGGAACATCTGCAGATGTTGCAGGAGCTCGGCGGCCATGATGTCCTCTCTGTGTAAACCTGTCAGATTTGGTCAGAAACGGTCAGATTTACTCTGTTTTACCAACAAATATCTGTCCAATTTGGTCAGAAAAAACAAAAAACATTCCAGTTTTGTCCGGATTTTGTGAGAAAACGACCCCAGCAATCTCACGAGTTTTCAGAGAGACCAAAGTCTGCAATAAAATGTCTTAATTGGAACTCAAACTTCTGCCGAGACCAAACAAACAGTTCTGAGCTATTAACCTATTTGCGTCTATTTTTATTTCCCCAAAAGCATTTCATCAGGAGACTTTCAACTTAAATTAAAGATAATTGAGGAATGCAAGATCAACTTCTCTTGCAAAACAACATTTGCTTCTGAGAGGTTTTTGAGGGCTGAAAAGCAAAAACACCTATTAATTGTGCAGACCCAAAGTCTCTTGAAACAAAAAAATTGTGTAGGATTAACTTTGAAACTTTTTGCCAAAAGAATTAATATTGTGCAGAAATGGCAAGTAACATTGAATTAAATGTGAAATTAAGAAAGACTGAAATAGTATTCTACGGTAAAACGGACGCCATTAATCCTTGAACACTTTTGAATTGGGTTTTTTTATGGGGGGTTTACAGTGTACCAGCTGGTTTTGCAGCTCAGTATCAGGTCTGTTTCTGGTCTGCTAGTTTATGTTGATTTGCAGACCAGATACAATCAGCTAATGAAGCGAAACAACCAACCTTAATAATAATAATAATTGGTATTAATATAGTGCCTTTCCGACACCCAAGGTCGCTTTAGGTTAAGGAACAGAACAAGCACAACACACACACCAAGGGCAGAAAGTAATATATAGAAGACGCTTACAAAGTTGGGTTAAAGATACAAACAAACACGGATTCAAGCAAATAACATCCATAACAAGGTGTCATTTACAGACTGAGAGCTGAAGAGTAATATTCAGAGGAAAAAACGTGGGTGACACTTTACAATAAGGTTCATTAGTTAATGTATTAACTAACATGAACTACCAATGAGCAATACATTAGATAGTTAATCTTTGTTAACATTAGTTAATAAAAATACAGCTGTTCATTGTTTGTTCATGTTAGTTCACAGTGCATTAACTAATGTTAACAAGTACAACGTTTGATTTTAATAATGTGTCAGTAAATGCAGTAATCTACGATTAACAAATGCTGTAGAAGTATTGTTCATTCTAAGTTCATGTCAACTAAGGTTAAAGTGTTACTAAAACGTGTTTTTAAGAGGTTTTTGAAGGAGAGAACTTGACCAGAAAGAAACTATGGGAAGTTGTTGTTTTCCTGTCATTCCTGAAGCCTGTGAACACCTTTAACCTCGGATGCTCTGTGTCGTGTTGGTGTGTGTGAAGCCTGTGAACACCTTTTCCTCAGATGCCCTGTTGTCGTGTTGGTGTGTGTGTGTGGAAAGCTTGTTGTAACCCAGCTCTGGTTTCTCTCAGGTGACCAGACGGGTGAATGTCGCGCTCACGGAAACCTGGGGTCGGCCTTCTTCTCCAAGGGGAATTACCGGGAGGCCTTGAGCAACCACAGACACCAGCTCGTCCTGGCCATGAAGCTCAAGGACAGAGAGGTACGTGTGTGTGTGTGGCGCCGTATCTTCACCCCTAACAGAAATAAAGTGTGCAGGATGGTTTTATCAGGTCCCAGGACGTGACGGATGTTTTTGTCAGAGCTGTGCTTCAGACTCACCCGTCTCTGTCACGTTTGTGGGCGCTCACCGTCTCACTTCTGTCTCCTTCAGCTCCACATCTATACGTTCTCATGCAGCGTTGAGAAAACACACTGAAACTACTGTCCTACTGGGTTAACCTCGTGAAAACATGTCTGGGTCATACTTCTTAAATCAAAAAATGGTATAATAATAGCTCAATTAAATATAAATTATATGTTGCGTATAAAAGAAACATTTATTATTTTGTAAAAAAACAAATCTGAATTGTGGAATTACAAAAAACAACAACTGTAAAAAAACTTTTTTTGGAATATATTTTTTTTGTTGTTTTTTGTAATTTCCATTATTCTCATTGATGATTTTTATATTAATTTGTAACCAAATGTGTTGTAAAATTCAATAATAATTAATAAAAATATAAATTATTTATAACAGTGTGAAAAATAATACAGTAAAATATAATTTTGCTATAGTATTAATATAGTAATTTTTTTAAATCGCATTGACAGTTAATTTAATTTTATTTTTTTATTTACAGTTGTTTTTCAATTTCAATTATTCTCATTGATGATTCCTATTATATTCATTTGTAACACAATTTGTAATAAAATTAAATAATTAATAAAACTAATTATAAATATTAATAATATAAAGAATAATATAGTAAAATATAATTTTACTATAGTATTAATTTTTTATTTACTTTTTTTATTTATTTGTTACATTTCAATTGTTCACATTGATGATTCCTATTATATTCATTTGTAACACAATTTGTAATACAAATCAATAATAATTATTAAAACAAAATACAAATAATAATATGAAGAATAATATAGTAAAATAGAATTATAAAATAAATATATTTTTCCCCACATTACAGTAAAAATAATTATATATTTTAACTACGATAACGAGAATTTAAAAAAAATGATAAAAATAGATAAAAATAAACAATGTCATTTTCTGTAAAGAGAACGATATTTCTTCGAATGACAGTAATGTAATAAATGGAATGGAATAAAATATGCTTGATTGTCACTGTTCAAAAATTTGAATGGTCCAAAAAATAGACTATGCTTTTTTATGATGTTATATATAATTTCTTGTGTTTATCTTGAGGTGAAATATGACCCAGTGATTGTTTTTGACAGGCATCAGGAGATTCACTCGGTCTTATCAGCTAATGCCTTCTCATCATCATCTGATTCATATCCCTTTATGAAATGGAGTGTATGAGGAGACTGTGTGTGTGCACAGAAACCTCATTACTCACTGTAGTCTTGAGGAAGCGGTCGAGGACCCGACCCACCGCATTCCTGCATCCATTAAAAACACTGAATATTCACTGGGAAATAATGCAGGACTGGACTGGATTTGATCCATCGGAATTTGATTGATTTTGAAAAGTAGGTTGTGATATTATTGGTTAATATTATTTCCTCTGCCCACACGACCTTGACTATATCAGCAGAAAAGAAATGCTGTTTAAGAGGTATGATAAAATTAATATATATATATATATATATATATATATATATATATATATATATATATTAGATTTAGATGACATAAATCATTCACAATAAGATCTGAAACATGTTTAAGGCCAGAATCTGATAAGGACCATTAAGCACATTTTCCTACACAAAACACAATAAATCTGGATGTGCTTTTTTGTTTCTGTTTATTTTTTGTAATATCCATTGTGCTCAATAATGATTATTATTACTTTAGTAAATAAAGTTTGTAATGAAATTCAGTAATGAGTAATAAAAAAATAAGTTCTGAAAAATAATATAATGGATAATATAATAAAATATTCTTTCACACTACAGTAAAAAATAAGACTTTTTTTGCTATTTTAGTTATGCTAAATATAATTTCTTTCTTGACAGGCTTCTGTTGAATCTACAACACAATGAATCTGAAATATTTATTTATTTATTTAATTGGTAATTTCCATTATTCTCAATGATGATTTCATATTGACTTTACTGCACAAAGATCCTCTTTGCAAGTACGTGAATGCAAATGCTTCTCCGGCGCAAACTCGTCTCCACAAATTTTTTGCCAAAAAAATGCTGAATATATCAACTGAAATTTATATTAACGAAAGCGATTTCAATGGCATTTCCGTGACCTTTTAAGATCTGATTAACTTCCGTGACTTTTACAGGAATGGATATCACACTTACCCTGATATTTCCAGGACTGTGGGAACCATGTTGATTTAATGCATGGTTGCATTTTGAAATTCACCTGCAATTTGTAATGCAACGCAAATACAGTTGCATCCTCACGGCAGCGCAAATGGCCACTATAGTGTGTGTATTATCATAAACGGTCATCTACACTCATTCAGCTCAACAGTTTAAAGGTGTCTCACTAAGCAGGTTCACACATTTATATCAAGCCACACAATTACAGTAACACAAAAGCCACATTTCAAAAGTACTTTATGCTCTCAATGCTTTTGCATCGATCTTTGTGTATTTTAGTATGTTTCTGGCCTAAGTTGTACTTGACTCCATTTTGTGTTGAAATCTGAGGAAGCGTGTGTGTTGTTTGTTTCTCTCAGGTCAGTGCGTTTGAGCATGTGTGATTGTAAGACGTTTGTGTGGATGGATCATCTGCTTTAAGGGAGTGTGTGGTGATGGATTTGGTGTAAGGCGCACTGGCACCCCCTCTTAAATCTGTTGTCTAATGTAGTGCAGTAAACACTCATGACCATCACACTAATTACTCAAGATCCCCCCTAATCAGCACAAACACACAATAACACACTAATCTTATCAAGGCTTCGAACAGAGCATCTCTAGATCATTCTTTCCTGTATAACACACCACAGCGTAAGCTCAATATGACGTTTGGATATGCTTTTGTTTAAGGAATAGTAATGTTAATTTGTGTATTATATATTTTGTTAATTTCATTACTTCAATTCAGCCTTAAAGTTTTACATTGTTTAAATGAATAGACTTTTAGATAATTGTGTGATTTGTATATGTACATTTCTGAAATACATAACTTAGACTGATAACAGATCACTATACATTGTAATGGACTCATGCATTTTCTGTAAAGCTGCATTGAAACGATATGAATTATAAAAGCGCTATACACATAAATGTGAATTGAATTGAATCTATAGAGGTGAAACTCGAAAAATTTGAATATCATGCAAAACTTCATGTATTTCAGTAATTCAGATTAAAAGGTGAAAGTAATATATTTAGTATATATAACTATATACATATGCATGATTATACTTTTCAGAGGGCCAACATTTCTGTATTTAAAATCCTTTTTTTTATTGATTTCATGTAATATTCTAATTTTTTGAGATTTTGAATTTGGGGTTTTCATAAGCTGTAAGCCATAATCATCAAAATTATAACTTTTTCATGATATTCAAATTTTTTGAGTTTCACCTGTATATATATATATATATATATAGTGGATGGTGACCATGAAAAAAAAGAGCTTAATAAAAACATAAAATTAATCCATATGATTTAGATTTGAATTATGACTTATGAATTCTGAGTCTTCTAAAGCGATATATTTGTGGTAGTAATGGACCCACATTTAGTCGTTTTCTTTCTCTTCTATGTTTTAGATAGTGCTTCACTTCTGTTCTTCTGTTGCTGCGTCCGCCGCATTTATACATTTGCGACAGCAATAGTACACTCAGTATCATTTATAAAACTTTATATCAAGGTCTGAGATGTTTTATGAAAGGAAAATATTGAAGGACACCGTGTGGAGTGTGTCTTATTCCACCCTGATATTCCCATTAGTACTTCTTCGGAGATTGTCTATGTCAATATCGAGTGAAAAACACTTCAGTGCATCATTAAAAGCAACAGAGGAGTGTTAAATTCAGTCGTTAATATAGACGGAGGACTTTCAGAGGCTTACGTCTGTATCAGGACAGCATTAGGAATGAAAACGTAAACGTGTGTGAGTGCGAGAGAAACATTCCCAGTGTGTTCGCTCCATTACCCTGGAATCCAAACCAATGAGCTCATGTTATTACATATATGCATATTTTCTCGCCTTGCCTGAGGAAATCTTCCGCTGAGCCGCTTGAGACTCGATCCTCTGTTCCTCTCATGCATGTTCGGGTTTTCCAGAGTCTCTCACTGCCAGAATTATCAGTATATGAACTAATATCAAGCAGCACAACTGTTTTCAACACTGATAATAATCATAAATGTTTCTTGAGCAGCAAATCCTCATATTAGAATGATTTCTGAAGGATCATGTGACACTGAAGACTGGAGTAATGGTTGCATTCTGCTGGATTCGTTCTGTAATGCATTATGATGTAGCGCTAAACGCAGTGTGCAATACAGCAAACACACGTCGGGAACAGCTCGCGTTCAGTGTGTGTTCAGCTGGAAAGACGTCATGATAGATGGTATAACTCATATTCTGCTCAATAATTCATCTCTGTTGTGTCAAGATTTAAAGGAAATATAAAAGTGCACAAACTACAATGAAATACCCAGCTATCTTATTCCTCTAACACGCACACACACACACACACACACACACACACACACACACACACACACACACACACACACACACACACACACACACACACACACACACACACACACACACACACACACACACACACACACACACACACACACAACACAAAGATAGTATGCAGTGTTTACTCTGCACATAATGCTAATTTACTATATGTATTAAATACCTAAATGACGTGCCAAAATGGGAAGTATGTTTGTAAAACTGTATGGCACAATGCAATGCGCTCAACTTGAAAAAATATCTTTACTTGATTGGACTGCCAAAAAAAGGCAGTTAAGACGTTAACTGAACGGTATTCGCATGCAACATGATGAGGTCATGTGACAACAATGTAGCGTACTACTGTCTGAATCATTTATTGTTGCATACTTTTTCACAAACTAGCCTATATGTGAAATTATAATTATATAAAATAATGTTCAAAGGTTTGGTGTTGATTTTAATGTTTTTGCCCTCCCAGGCTGCATTTATTTGATCATAAATAAAGTAGAAACAGTAATATTGTGAAATATTGTTACAATTTAAAATAACTGTTTTTAATGTGTAAAAATTTGATTTATTGCAAAGCTGAATTTTCAGCATCCATTACTCCAGTCTTCAGTGTCACATGATCCTTCAGAAATCAGTATAATATGATGATTTGCCGCTCAAGAAATGATGATTAAATGATATAATTATGATAAATGATGATTCTGATTATGATCAATGCTGAAAACCGTTGCGCGGCTTCATATTTTTGTGGAAACCGTGATGCTCAGGATTCTTTGATGCATAGAAAGTTCAAATGAACAGCATTTATTTGAAATCAAATCTTTTGTAGCATTAAAAATGACACTTTTAATCAATTTAATCACTGTGAGGTCATCAGTGTCACGTACTACAGCTTGAAACTTAGTGTTTCACATACTCTTTTTTAACAAATTGCTGACAATATTGAGTATATACTGCACAGTATACAAGTATTCCATTCCAAACATAGCCGATGTCTTTTTTCCTCTCCTTCTCCATCTTTGTTCTCATTTTTAATCTTTATTTCTCTCTTTCTCTTCCACACACACACACACACACACACACACACACACACACACACACACACACACACACACACACACACACACACACACACACACACACACACACACACACACACACACACACACACATACACAGAGACAGACAGACACACACACACACACACAGACACAGAAAAACACACAAACACACAAACACACACACAGAGACACACAGATACACACAGACAGACACACACACACACAGACAGACAGACAGACAGACAGACAGATAGACACACACACACACACACACACACAGTGACTGCGACTCCGCACACAGACAGGCAGACAGACAGATAGACACACACACACACACACACACACACACAGTCACTGCAACTCCGCACACAGACAGGCAGACAGACAGATAGACACACACACACACACACACAGTGACTGCGACTCCGCACACAGACAGGCAGACAGACAGATAGACAGACACACACACACACACACACACACAGTGACTGCGACTCCGCACACAGACAGGCAGACAGACAGATAGACACACACACACACACACACACACACACACACACACACACACACAGTGACTGCGACTCCGCACACAGACAGGCAGACAGACAGATAGACACACACACACACACACACACACACACACAGTGACTGCGACTCCGCACACAGACAGGCAGACAGACAGATAGACACACACACACACACACACACACAGTGACTGCGACTCCGCACACAGACAGGCAGACAGACAGATAGACACACACACACACACACACACACACAGTGACTGCGACTCCGCACACAGACAGGCAGACAGACAGATAGACACACACACACACACACACACAGTGACTGCGACTCCGCACACAGACAGGCAGACAGACAGATAGACACACACACACACACACACACACACACACACAGTGACTGCGACTCCGCACACAGACAGGCAGACAGACAGATAGACACACACACACACACACACACACAGTGACTGCGACTCCGCACACAGACAGGCAGACAGACAGATAGACACACACACACACACACACACAGTGACTGCGACTCCGCACACAGACAGACAGATAGACACACACACACACACACACACACACACACACACAGTGACTGCGACTCCGCACACAGACAGGCAGACAGACAGATAGACACACACACACACACACAGTGACTGCGACTCCGCACACAGACAGACAGATAGACACACACACACACACACACACACACACACACACACACACACAGTGACTGCGACTCCGCACACAGACAGGCAGACAGTGGCCTTCCCCGCACAGAGCACGGGGCCCGTCGCATAATGAATGCATTTTAACAAGATGAAACCAAACCAATTACAACTGCTGTCATATTCTGAAGTGCTCTGCTTAATGAATATAAGAACAATATGTTGCCTAAAAGAGATTAAACCGCCGCTACGCTCGCTGAACTGCTAGCAAGTAACAATTGCAGAACACTTCAAACATCACAAAAGGAGACAGTTTGTGTGTGTGTGTGTGTGTGTGTATGTGTGTGTGTGTGTGTCTGTGTCTGTGTCTGTGTCTGTCTGTGTGTGTGTGTGTGTGTGTGTGTGTGTGTGTGTGTGTGTGTGTGTGTGTGTGTGTGTGTGTGTGTGTGTGTGTGTGTGTGTGTGTGTGTGTGTGTGAGTGAGTGAGAGAGAGAGAGGTGTGTGTGTGTGTGTGTGTGTGTGTGTGGCCTGGTAAACCCTACATTATGCGGACAAAATGTCCCCATAAGGATGGCAATATCTGAAATCCTTGTTCGTGTGGGGACATTTTTTGGTCCCCATGAGGAAAACAGCTTATAAATTATAGTAAGTGATGTTTTTTGAAAATGTAAAAATGCAGAAAGTTTTCTGTGATGGGTAGATTTAGGGGTAGGGTTAGTGTAAGGGAATAGAATATACAGTTTGTACAGTATAAAAATCATTATGTCTATGGAAAGTCCCCATAAAACATGGAAACACTACGTGTGCGTGTGTGTGTGTGTGTGTGTGTGTGTGTGTGTGTGTGTGTGTGTGTGTGTGTGTGTGTGTGTGTGTGTGTGTGTGTGTGTGTGTGTGTGTGTGTGTGTGTGTGTGTGTGTGTGTGTGTGTGTGTGTGTGTGTGTGTGTGTGTGTGTGTGTGTGTGTGAAGAATTGGCCCTCGCCAAATACAAAACTGAGGAAATAAAACCGCTGTATGAATTTTCTGTTTGGAATTGAAATCTAATGCATGGTTTACTTCTAACTGTGAGTCTTTATTTCATTGTTGTTAGAGGTGAAGTTTGCATGATTTATTCAGTTCATGCTACTTTTAAACTATTTCTATTGCAATAAGTTTTTAAGTGCTATAAAAAATAAAGGGGACTTGACTTTAAATTGACTTTAAGTTTAAGTGATGTTTTCAGTGCCGAAGTCAACATGAAATCAGATGCATTTTCATCCACATTCCTGGTGTTATTGTGAACGAATCAATGGTGCATATTACTGCAAAGAATAAAATATCTAAATATCTAATATTTCATCAAAATGTAATAACTCTCTCCACCTCTTTCCTTTACAGCTGACATCATCAATCCCTCTTGTATTTTAACCACTTGTCATATAGAGATACTTTTCATCATTCTTTCTTGTTAAATATCCTAAACATAAAGTTAAACGGGTCATGAGTGGTTTTTCATGTTGACTTCACGTCCCGTAGAGTGTAAACGTTGTGGTTCTGTGGCATTTCAAAACAGTTTTCCGTCTGACGTGTCATCGTCTGACTCAACCAATAGCGTGAGTTTAAGCCAAACAATGGAACGGTAGGAGTGTTTGGAAAGCCTTTAGGAAAATATTAGTTGTTTTTTTTGGTCATTTTATTTGGTTCTACTATCTACTAGTGGCACAGAAAGAGTTCAACTGTCCAAAGGCAGTTCTTCTCTATATCAGTGTCAGTGTTTCTGAACTCCCTGAAACGCCTCCATTGTAGTCTTGAGTTTCTCCCGGGAACGAACACGTCACAATATTACTAATTTAAATAATTCATATGCAGAATAAAGGGGCGGGGCCTGGTTGAGTTAGTTAGTAGTGTGTTAAACTGGCAGTTATGGGAAGGGGTGGGATATTACCCAATTACCCAGGGTGTTGTGATTGGCGCTCGACCAATCACAACACCCTGATCCAGCCGACCAATCAGAGCACAGTGTGCTTTTCAGAAGGAGGAGCTTCATAGAGACAGGAAGTAAACAGAGCGTTACTGACAGACTGGGAAGAGAGGAGCCGCAACAATGGAGAATATGAGGAAAATAATCAACATTCAAGCAGGATAACCTGTTCTAGTAGAGCCTAAAAATGTTTTATCAGTTTTTTCTATTATTGAAAGTAGTACTATTGAAATTGACAATTAGAATCTCCTAGCTTCCTGGCCATGAAAATTAACTTTTAAGTAAGAGTAAAATGACAATAGATTTTTGTCTTTTTCAAATTTTGCACAATGCAATTTTATAGCAGATAAATTATATGTGGCCAAATTCAGAAGCCATTGACAGGTTCAGAGCCCGTGTGTGTGTGTGTGTGTAGAGGATATTGAGGTTTGATTAGGTCTGTTGCTGCTGAATTGTGATCCGGATCAGATATTGCGTGCCATAATGACTTTTGAGTGTTATTGAGAGATTAAAGAGATTCCAGGAAGATGAAGACGGATCGGGAAATTGCTCCATCCTTTTTCCTCTTCCTGTCACAACCTTTGCCTGAAGCACCTGCCATTTAGATTTTATTGCACAATATAGACTTCGTAAAGTCTGTTTACTCAGCGAGAGAGACGTGTGTGTGTGTGTGTGTGTGTGTGTGGTGTGTGTGTGTGTGTGTGTGTGTGTGTGTGTGTGTGTGTGTGTTTTAAAGGTCATTAGTAGCTGTGATGCTGTATATTTGCCTCAGGCAGGATTCCTCTGGTTATGGAGGGAAACCCACCTCAGGCCAGGCAGAGATCAGTGATGCTCTCACAGGCCCGTGTGTGTGTGTGTTTGACTGAGCTTTTATTGGTCTCTATGTGTGTTTATGTGCATACAACTCTCTTTTCTGCATACACATGCTGTATATATACCGTGTTTGCATGTGGCTGTTAAAATGATGGCCTCACCAGAAGAACAAATGCACAATTGTCAGAGATTAATAAAATTAATTAATAGCTCTGCTGATATTGAATTTTTTTGCTCCTCTTTAATGGAGTTTCCTGCCTCTCTTATATTTTATTATATATTTTTATTAATAATGTGTTATTGTGATATTGATATATTATATAATG
>NW_027508866.1:35280000-35365000 GCF_051911475.1 Siphateles boraxobius
TCATTCAATCCCATAATGCACCACAATAACGAGTGTGCTACTGATGTATACTTAATGACTAGAGAATACCCATATGCACTGTGGGGATCGTGCCGAATGAATTCCCGCGTCTCACCAGAAGATGGCGCCGCAGCTGAATCATCTATCCATCCATTTTCCAAACCGCTGGTCCAATGTGGGTACAGCGTAATATCATACCAACCCGGTCACACTAAATATGTCTCTATAGCACGCATTGTGTTTATCGTGCAATTTATACGTGAAAATGAGTTTTTACGCGCATAGGATACGCATGGGTAGGTTTAGTAGTGGTGTGGGGTACGTGTGAATTATACGATTGGTTAGGATTAGTGGTGTGGGGTGCGTGTGTATTACATGCAATAAAGTGCGTATCAAATTCATGCGAAAACTGCGTATCATGTGCACGTAAAAACTAATTTTCGCGTATAAATTGCACGATAAACACAATGCGTGCTATAGAGATGCATTTTCATGAGATCAGGCTGATCATACAGATCTTTTTTAATCGAATATTAAATTGATTAATTAAGGTTTATTATCAAGTCAAGTCACCTTCATTTATATAGATTGTTTCAAAGCAGCTTTACAGTGATAACAGGAAATTAAAGTAACAGAGATTGTTTTAGCTTTACAGCAGATCTAGAATAAAGTTATTGTGCAGCTTAAATTAGTTGACGTCTATACATAGTTTACCTAACATAGTTCCAGATAAATCTTTTCATTACTACTGGAGTTGCCAGTTTTCTAAGTTTAAAATGATTTTGCAAGCATAGACCATGAAAAAGCGGCGTATATGGAGTCGTTTATTCAATTAATTCATTCAAAAATGCTGATTCGTTCAATTGAGTGTCTTTATGAGGGAGTCATTGAATCATTTACTCGATAGATGTGTTCACGAACACTGATTTGTGGCTTCTTGTCAGAGCAGAAACTGTTTCTGGTAAACAGCAGCAAACCAGCTGTAATCATGCTTTCATTATGTCACTTAAATATCATCTAGCTTGCTCCGAGACATAGATATAAACACTAGATGTCGCCTTGGGGTTCTAAGCATGCGTCAAAACCGCCACCATCTTGGAACAGGGGTCTTGTCATAGGAAGTAGCTAGCTAACGCTGATTTCATGGATGATCCTGGACTTTTGTGCTGCGTATGGATGTTCACACGAACCAAATCTAAGAACCAGACGGCAAGGGATTACATTTCACAAGATTGTGAAATTTTGTAAATTTTTTAGAATTTCTCTGGACTCTATGATAAATACATGTCTGACCGTTGGAACGAACCAAAACAACTAGAAAATCGCATTCATGGCGATTTATGGTGATTTTATTTCCGTTAGACCTTTTCATACATTGACGCTGATGAGCGGTTCCCCTGTTTCAAGATGGCGGCTCTATTGACACATTCGTTCTAATGAACTGCCGTAGCCAAGGCGACATCTAGTGTTTATATCTATGGCTCCGAGAGTTGTATGTAGACTGTAGTGTTGTTTTGTGTTTGACTCTACTACGCCCCCTGGAGGCCTGGAGTCACCTTGGGATTGATGGAGGCTACAGCAGGAACAGAGTGACTTATCAGTCAGTCAAAATTTGTAGCTTTTTTACGCCCTGTGATGTGTGATTGTTCCTCAGGAGGAGAGCAGAGAAGAGGGAGGTGATGGATTATATGAGAGTTTCTCCCCAGAGGTCTGCGCTTCACTCTCTCGCTCGCTCGCTCGCTCGTCAATGTCAGAGATCAATAGAGCTGATGTCTGGGTGGGGTTGAGTCTGAGTGTGTGTGTGTCACTGATGAGATGAGTCTAAATAAGTCAAACATTGTTAGGAAGGTGAATCTCACGCCTGGATCATGTTTCACCTTTAAAGAGAATAAATATATCATGGACAATAAAACCTTTTTGGTAGTGACCAAAAGTGTCAAGAAAGGACTAGGAACATCTTTACCCTTTTTTAAAATATTATTACAAATATGTTGCTCAACTGTCTTATATGTGATGATAACGCAATGAAATATGACAAATTGTGCCAACATAATTTTTGGGCCGGGCTTTCATACAAAGAAATGATGAACACGTGCAAAAACAAGAGAGAACCAATGTAATATTAATAATAGCATTTTTTTTCTTTTTTCTTTTCTTTTGCGTAGTAAAACACAACCTGTAGCTGTAGTTTGCCTCTATTGCCAAATCATTTTGGCAGATACATACCTTAACTAAGTTTAGTATTTAGTTCTTCCCTCATATTTAAAATATACATATATATTTTCCTCATTTTGATGGTTTACTCAAACATTTAGGGCCATTAGAAACTAATATCCCCTCTGGACATAATTTTTGGCCACTATATATATATATATATATATATATATATATATATATACACACACCTTATTGTCTATTGATTTAAAGGTGAAATATGACGTGAGGATTGCCAGTGAAATACTGTAGGAATGCAGACTTCAATTAAACAGTTTTTTCTTCTTTTAAGTCGCGATGTCTTTGACAAATGTCTCTGTTTTCAATCAGTCGATCAGGTTGTAAATCTGTTCAAATGACTTGTTTCTCCTTCGCAGCAGCAGTTCATGGCTGATTGGTCTTCTTGTGAGCGTGATCTTTGTCTCTGTCTAGCTCTGTTATATATATATATATATATATATATATATATATATATATAAATATTTTGGTATTTCAACTTAAACCCATTTTATTTTAGTTTGTTGCCAAGGCAGTGCTTCTAATTTCCATATAAGTTCTTCATCTAATATTTTGTTAATCATTTTTACTTTTAGTTAACAATAACAACACTGACTATAAACAGTGTATATAAAATATAAAGCAAAACCAGTTGAGAGCCAATGACTAGTATTTACTTTGTCATTAATATCTGACACCAAGCAGATTAAACATTAGCGTCTATGTTTCTTGTTTACAGCCAGGAGACTCCTACAGTAAGCACAGCTGCGGTTATCGCTCTATAAACATCGGGATGTTGAAAGTGAGTCTTTTGGAAGGATCGTTTAGGACCTTCACTGCTGCATCTCAATGCGTTGGGATATTCAGGTGGCTAATGCGCGGTTGTGTTCGTCGGCTAGCGGCACAGCTTACTGTGGAGAAGGTCACGACTGCGATATTCATTCTTTAGGAGCTCGCCGCTGTAAAAATGGTGCCGCATCCCAGAGGAGGATTTGCATTTTTTCAGGCTGAGGGAATGTTCTTACGCAAGCCCTGCTGAAACACTGCCAGAGAACACACTCCTCGCAGCCGCTGACTCGGCTTTCTTTTACACTTTGCCTTTTCTTTTGTGGCTGTATATCTCTGTGTGTGGATTACACACACACACACACACACACACACACACACACACACACACACACACACACACACACACACACACACACACACACACACACACACACACACACACACACACACACACACTCTCTCTCTCTCTCTTTCTCTCTCTCTTACTCTCTCTCTCTTACTCTCACACACACTCTGTCTCTCTTTCTCTCTCTCTCTTACTCTCTCTCTTTTACTCTCACACACACTCTCTCTCTCTCTCTCTTACTCTCTCACTCTTACTCTCACACACACTCTCTCTCTTTCTCTCTCTCTCTCTCTCACACACTCTCTTTCTCTCTCTCTCTCTCTTACTCTCTCACTTTTACTCTCACACACACTCTCTCTCTCTTTCTCTCTCTCTCTCACACACACTCTCTCTTTCTCTCTCTCTCTTACTCTCTCACTTTTACTCTCACACACACTCTCTCTCTTTCTCTCTCTCTCTCTCTCTCTCTCTCTCTCTCTCTCTCTCTCTCTCGCTCTTTCTTTTCAGAACTGACCTTCAAGATCCAGTTCCTCATTCCACACAGTCATAGCACTACATTGTGAATCTGAATGAGCACAAAACATAACAGTCTTTACACAACTCGTAAATGTGTTCGGGAAGGAGAACTAGTTTACTGCATACTATATCCACGTTATCTTTAACGTAAGAGCGGTGCAGATTCGTGACTGGCTTCCGGTCTCATCCGCTTCCAATTATTTTTAGCTCTACAAAACATCTCGTTATATTATGCTTGATATTGCAAACTGGTATTTCTTACCATATTATTTTAATGTACTTTTGTAATCATAAACACACTGGCTTGTAGCACAAATAGTTATACTGTTCACTGCACTTTCTAGTTATTTCACTATAGCAGCTCATGAATCTGAAGATTCTCACACATTCACAAACTGCTTTCTTACATGTCACAAAATAAGGTGGATACTTTTTAATTGTCAGTTTTCCCATTTGCAAAAAACCCTGATGTTACGTACTGTATAGTGGCATATAGTACATTTTTTACAAGGTAAACACTGACCTACTGACTACTAGTAATGCACTAATGGATTTTAATTCCTTTTTTTTAGCATTTTAACCAAATTTAGTGTAAAAATATCTCAATAAGAAAGAGATTGCATTGAATTGCATATTAGTTTTTTATATATATATATTTTATAATATTATTTCTATTTAGCTTTCATTTTTATTTCAGTTTTTGTCATTTTAGTATGCAAACTTTTTTATTTTAGCTTTTAAGTTCTAATATGTTTATTTTACATATTTATTTCAATAACCATAACCATAACTCCATAGTACATACATGTAGTTAATGAATATTATTCACTACTTATTTGACTAAGTACAACGTCACCTTAAAATAGTGTATCCACAATTTTATTTTATAGTTTTAGGATTAGCGAACGATAAAAACACTGGTATGCAATTCTGTTTATGGTAGTATGCCAGATCTCGTACGGCCAGGTGAACTGCATTATGGGATGATAGCTGAACAATGTAGGAGCAAGCATTACGTTTCCGTCTTGGTGTCTTTTTCTGCCACCCAAATTGGCGAAATGAGAGAAGAGAATATAATAGGAAACGGATTACTCCGAGGCTGACGTGTGTCTTTGAAATCAGACATCCGTAGAAAGATGAGTAAACTGGATTAGTCTTCCCTCAGTCCCGTCACCGATGCCGTTGGTGAACGGAGAAGTACCCTCGCCGTCCCGGGACTCTTTTGGGAAATCAAACACTTGTCAGCCCAGCTGGCTGCGGTGTTGTCTTTCGTTCTCGCGTCTCGTTTTCATCTGTTTACATGTGGGAATTGTGGGAGGCCTCGCTCACGCCGCCTTGCCAGGAGGAATTGCTTGGTGCAAAAAATTGTCAACAAGATTTTGTGTTTTACGGCTGCCTGTCTGAGCACATTACTGAGGCCTGGCATCTGCTGTTCAATTCATTACACTCCGCTTAAGCAATTTGTTCCTCTCCGGCATTTTAAGGAAATGTGATTAGGTGTGTTTCCTCGGCCTGTTCGACTGAGGTTGAGCTGATATCAGAGATTGGATATTGTTTTCTCAGGGCTTGTGGGTAAATGAGATGGATCTGTAGGTGAGGAATTGCTCTATGTCATGCTACATATACATATGTTTTTGACAGAAAGTTATATGCAGTATATATACTTATATTTCCTTGGAATGAGCAATGCAATGCAATCTTTCACAAGTTCAAGTTTGGTAAGTTACATTTTTTGAAGAAATGAATACTTTTATTCAGCAAGGACGCATTAAAATTTGTAATGTTACAAAAGTTTCTATTTCAAATAAATGCTGCTCTTTTGAACTTTCTAACTTTCAAAGAATCCTGAAAACAATATAAAACGGTTTCCTCCAAAATATGTAGCAGCAGCACAACTGTTTTTAAACATTAAAAAACATAAAAAATCCTACCGACCCCAAAAAGTGTCCCACAATGCAATGCACTCTACTTGACCTTTCAGCTCTAGTGTGATGAATAACAACCATGCTTAACATCTCATCGCTGACTTATTTGATCGTTCTGCAAAAAATCTGCAAAAAAAGTTTTTTTACGAAATTAAAAAAATTATTACAATATATTTTAAATATAAATTTGAATATAATGAGATTTGTACAATATAATAATAATAATATAATCAAAATAAAAAATGTATTGTTAAAATCTATTCATTTCAACGATGTGTACTTGACATACAATGGATAAACCATCCCAGTTACCACTAAAGTAAACAGAAATTTAGTGAGGTCATGTGACAATGTTGCAGCATACTACTGTTTGGTGGGGTGGTGATGGCGCAGTGGATAAGACACATGCCTTTGGTGTGAGAGACCCGGGTTTGAATCCACTGTGAGACACCAATGTGTCCCTGAGCAAGACACTTAACCCCTAGTTGCTCCAGAGGCGTGCGACCTCTGAAATATAGCAATTGTAAGTTGCTTTGGATAAAAGCGTCAGCTAAATGAATAAATGTAAATGTTTGGAGTGTGTATTGTTGCATACATTTAATATATTCTCTATATCAGTAACAGTGTTTCTGAACTCCCTGAAACGCCTCCATTATAGTCTTGAGTTTCTACCGAGAACAAACACGTCACAATATTCCTCATTATAAAAATTAATATGCAGAATAAAGGGGCGCGGCCTGGTTGAGTTAGTTAGTAGTGTGTTAAACTGGCGGTTATGGGAAGGGGCGGGACAATTCCCAAACACACTCAAAGCGCTCGACCAATCACAACACACTGATCCAGCCGACCAATCAGAGCACAGTGTGCTTTTCAGAAGGAGGAGCTTCTTAGAGACAGGAACTAAACAGAGCGTTACTGACAGACTGGGAAGAGAGGAGCCGCAACAATGGAGAATATGAGGAAAATAATGTGCTTTTGGAACATGCAAGCATGAACTTGGTTGGTAAATTCATGGTTCACGGTTTCGAACAGTCTCTGAAGCAACTTGAGGGCACATTGTATAAACAAAGCACTGAGCTGGACGTCAGCCTTTAGAGGCGTTCAGGTGTGGCGACAGGCGGAATAATCCTCGTTCAGGTCTGAAAAGCCCGTTTACCACAAGCCCTGCAGTCTTTTGAATGACCCATCGTCCTCAGAAGAGACTGCAGTTATGATCTCAGAGGTGTTTCTGTTCTCTCGTTGATTGCTCAATGTCCCATTACCCTGTAAATATTTACGTGGGAATGCTGACATTTTACCGCTGGGTCAAGCCTTGCACTGTGATTTGCTCTTGACAGCGATGCGGCTCTGGGGTGAAGCTTTTAGAGGAGATTTGTCTTTATGTGTCTGTTTCCAATAATAGTGTTTTTGCCCAGCAGGGTTTTTTCTGCACTGTCATGTCGTGTCTTTCTCCGAGGCCATCATGCACGATCATTGTTGAGTCATTCGACCTCTACATCAGGCCCAGACAACAGCCTTGAAAACTTCACAGCTTTTCCCTCGCTTTGATTCCCTTCTGAACACTCGAAAACTACCCTCCCGGAAACAAAGGATTTGCATTCCACATTCATCACTGTCTTCGTGACAAAGCAATGCAGCACCGCAGCCGAAAATATATCAGAGCGCTGGGAAAAAACTCCTGTTGATTCGCTCCCTTTTACGGAAAAATCAAATCAAACCCATCGATCTAATTACACACAGACTACACACGCTGATGGTAATTGCAAAGTACAAATGCGTTCGAAAGGGCACAGATTCCCCAAAGGTGCAGATCTGTGTTGAAACGGCTTTAAGTGTCTTCAATCTATAACTTATGAGTGAGAATCTCACAAAAAGTGATTTTTATCGGCTCCCAGCAGTGCATGAGAGGGAATGACCTGATTTAAAACCATTTTTTAAAGAAATATTAAGTTGATAGCCCTAAATGTTAGTGTATTTATAGGAATGCTTGAATGGCTAACACAAAACCTGCCAGCTTCGTATTTAAAATCCCCTGTAGTTATCACTTAAAACTCATCTTTGATCACCAAAATTACACATTTAAACGTTTCCTTGAAAAAAAAAATGTCTTCATGTCTTAAAATATCTTGAATGTAACTTTACACTCTTGCTTCAGTTAGTATATGCGTTTCTATGAATATGCAAATGAGCCCCGCCTCCACTCACTCACTCAGCTCAGAGATCCACTCGTTGACGATCACACGTTGATCTGATTGGTTACAAACTGATAGTTTGTGACGTCAGAAACACCAGCAATTTCAAACCGTGTTTCTGAGACTTTCTTTGGTTCAGTGTAGTTTTAAGGAGGAAATACTCAGCAATGCTGTCGACTTATGAATTTGCACATGGTTTATCTTAAAGCATATTAAAAACACCTCATATACATATACACAACATTAAAAACTGGATTTTTACCACTGGGGGACTTTGAAAGCATCATAATGAGAAGAATGTTGACTAATTCATTCAGTGCTGAAAATGATCACTGAAATAGTTATCAAACTTAAAATTAACTAATGTTGTATAGAGTGCATTTTTTTGTCTTTCAAATAATTATTTGTTTTTAATCAAAGTTTCTAATGTTATATTTTACCTCAGCTGGTTGGTTTAGTACACGGCTTAACAAATACATTCCTATGGGAAAAATGAATGGGAAAAATCCTTCCGGAACTAAGGCCCTGTATTTGCACTGTATTTGTATGTGCAACGTACATTTATGATTATCAGACTGTCAAATTGTTGTTTAGTCATTTAGCAGACTAACAAATGAGTAACAATTAACGGCTAACAATGCTAAGCTTCCAGTGAAAGCTAGTGGAGTAGCTTAGCAACATACTAATGTCAAACTCTATGTTCACTAGGTTTCGTAACAGAGTTTGTGTGTGTATTTTTGTGAGTGTGTGTGTGTGTGGCTAACACATCGTGTACTGTACCTGGTGAGGGGTTAATGACTTGCTAATGAAACACATGGCTAGCAGCTAATTAGATGTGACCTGTTTTCCTGCAACTGTACCTCAAGGTTGACAGCTCATATGCTAATGTGCTAATCCACCTGCCGTCTCAGTAAAGTTTTTTTTCTTTTACAGTGTTATTTATTATTTTAGCTATGTATAGTTTGAAGTCACAACCTTTGAAGTATATGCAATATCCCTACATTCTGAAGGTTTTTGCTAATTCGGCTCTTAATATGGTTGTAGCTTGTTATACGAGATGCCAGAATTGTGATTCATTTCACACGCCTCAGTCTGACCTGACATCTCCTTTGATATCTTTACAAGCATTTTAATGATCTCTGGCTCTAGAGTATCTTCTCTTCTGCGAGGAATTCTCTAAATAAACCAGATGGTTTAGCCATTAAAATGAGTGTTATTCGTTAAAATTAGTTTTATTCTCTTGGTTTGATAAAAGTTGTGAAGCATATTTCAATTTTTGATCATATTTCAGAATTACAAGTAAAACAAGGTTATTTTTTACACTTTGTGAATAATAATAATAGTAGTAGTAGTGGCAGTAATTTGTAGCAGTGTATACATTTTTTTATAGAAAATTTTTACATTTTACTATAGTATATACTGTACTGTATGTATATATGTGTTAGGGTGAGCACCCGTCCCGCTTTGTGTTGTCCTGCATGTCGCATATTGCGAAAATGTCCCGCATTTTCATCAGTCTGTTGGTTTTTAATTATCATAGTAAGAAAACTTAAAAATGTGTTATTTTGCCTTTGTAAAAAAGTATTTTATTTATTATTTTTGCGGCGTAGTTTTTCACATGTATTTAACAGCGCTTCGGCAGAAATACAAACACAACAGCCGTTTTTTAAATCCTATCCAATGGTTGAAAAGAAAGGCGTAAACACGGTCACTAGTGGGTTGTGACGGCTGTCAATCAAAATGTGGAGGGGTGATTCGTTCCATGTGTTTCTGTCAGAAAACAAATGGATAATTTACAAGGTGGCATAATGGCAACATAGCCTATTTAATATATTCTTAATATATAAGACTGTCAATGAACTAAGTTCGTTGTTTTATATTTTATTTGTTCATTATTTTGTTGGATTTTAGTTGGACTTGTTCAGAACTGTTTCAGAAATAGTGATCTGCATGATGCTGATGCCTTTGGCCTCAGTGATGTTGAATTTAAATGACATGTAAAATAAAGACATGTTACATTGTGATGTAATGGTGTTTTCTAGACTAGGTGTTTACTAAAGAACAACGAGTTTTTATCAGCTGGAAAGGCAGAGTAAAGGCTTACACTGTAAAAAAATTTAATTATCAATAAGTTATGACAACATGTTTTTTTACATTGCTTTAACTCATTAAAATAAGTTAATACATTAAAGTTATACAAAGTTTTACAAGATTCAACTCATTTTATTAAGTCAGTTTAATGTAATTTAAGTTGAAATAACTTAAATAAGCAAATTGATTGTACTTAATTTATGGCAGCAACTTTCTTTTTACAGTGTACAATCAACTTGGATGTTTAAGTCATTTCAACTTAAATTAATTTAAAATGACTTGAAAAAATTTGTTGAATCTTGAGTTGAGTTGAAAAAAACCTAGAAATTGGTTAACTTAATTTGATTAGTTAAAGCAATGTAAAAATAGCTTTTCATTTTTTGTAACTTAAATGAAAAATCATTCTTTACAGTGTAGAGATTTTTGCACCTGAGGTGTCTATAAAGTCTATAAATATATATGGACCTGATGATCTGGAACAAAAACGCATTAGTAATATGTGCACTGCTATATTATAATAAAGACATTTATTATTTTATAAAGTTTTCTTATGATGCTGAAAGTAGCTAATGCTGGGTTTGCAAGAGGTGTTTTAGAGACACTAAATTGTATTAACCAGAATACAATGTTTTTATTAAGTTAGATAGACATTATATAACAGTTTCAGGTTATGTTTTAGTGTTGCTAAAATGTCCCATATTGTCCCACACAAACTTAGAAATAGTCCCACAATTCCTTTGTTTGATGGTGGTCACCCTAATATGTGTGTGTGTGTGTGTGTGTATATATATATATATATATATATATATATATATATATATATATATATATATATATAAACAATGTCAATGTATAGTATTTATATCTTAAAATAGAATATTTTCCCCCTGGTGAATTTGAGTTGAGAGATGACCTGTAGATTTCTTGGCTGTATTCCCTCACTCACCTCTTCTGCTTTGCTCAGCATCTGCAGTTGAAGAAGATGCTGTAATGTGTGTGTTTAGTATTCAGGAGCAGCAGGTCTTTGCTGGGAATCTGTGCGTCTGGTGTTGTGTGTGAGCGTCTCACACAGCCCGGGGCGTTATACACGCTTATCGACCCGCTGTCAGGCCGAGCTGAAGCCCGACCGTCACAAGAACACGTGTGATGGACAGCCGAGCGTGAGAAACCCACCAGACCTCAAGATGAAGACGTACTCAACAAAACCTGCCCCAGAGGTGTGAATCACACCGTAACGGGGACTTTTCACCATTCCTTTCACGAGTTAATCTCCACAAGGTACCTCGTTAACGCTGCAGTGTAATTAGCAGGCGTGAAGAATACGCCAGGGCTTTGAGGCGAGTTATTGACAACCACGCAACAAAGACGCTCTCTTTTGTTGACGTTTGAATCATCGGGTTTAGTTCCTTTCGGGCGTCGGGTGGGCGAAGAGGCCTGTCGGAAATCTCACCAGTGAGTGGCAGTAGATTGCGGATGTTTTCCGGTGAGTGTTTTCCCTTGGGAAGTGCACGCAGCATGGGAGAGAAATGACTAAAGAACATGCTAATAAAGCCGTTTAAATAATTCATCTCTTCATCTTAAACCTGCCGCCTCCAGGGCTCTCTCATCTCCGCCGATTCTGGCTTTTCATTCTTTTTTATCCGTTATCGCATCCCTCTCTCCCTGTCACATTCCTCCTTCACCTTGGCTTGCTTGTTTGTCATCTCGTCGTTTCCGTCTCTCTCTCTCTCTGATAGCGCTCGAGATGTTTTATTTACATCATTGTCAGGATGATTTGCTGGAAGTAAATTCAGATCTGAGAGTTGTGCTCCCTCAGGAGTCGAGCGACGTCAGCGAATCATTCGACTGCATCATTTGTGCGCTATCGCTCTGTTCCCAGCATGACTACATTCATTTCTGTTGAAGTGTCTCTAAAACACCTCTTGCAAACCCAGCATTAGCTACTTTCAGTATCATAAGAAAACTATAAAATAATACATGTCTTTATTATAATATAGCAGTGCACATTACTAATGTGTTTTTGTTCCAGATCATCAGGTCCATATATATTTATAGACTATACAGAGACTTAAGGTGCAGAAACCTCTAAGTCCATCAGACATTTGAAATGCCTTATTTTAAACTGATGAGAGTCAAATTAAAAACATAAAAATGCTCATTCAGAAGAAACATGTCAGATGGACTTAGAGGTTTTTGCATCTGAAGTCTTTATATATATATATACACTCACCTATAGGATTATTAGGAACACCATACTAATGCTGTGTTTGACCCCCTTTTGCCTTCAGAACTGCCTTAATTCTACGTGGCGTTGATTCAACAAGGTGCTGAAAGCATTCTTTAGAAATGTTGGCCCATATTGATAGGATAGCATCTTGCAGTTGATGGAGATTTGTCGGATGCACATCCAGGGCACTAAGCTCCCGTTCCACCACATCCCAAAGATGCTCTATTGGATTGAGATCTGGTGACTGTGGGGGCCATTTTAGTACACTGAACTCATTGTCATGTTCAAGAAACAAATTTGAAATGATTTGAGCTTTGTGACATGGTGCATTATCCTGCTGGAAGTAGCCATCAGAGGATGGGTACATGGTGGCCATAAAGGGATGGACATGGTCAGAAACAATGCTCAGGTAGGCCGTGGTATTTAAACGATACCCAATTGGCACTAAGGGGCCTAAAGTGTGCCAAGAAACATCCCCCACACCATTACACCACCACCACATGCCTGCACAGTGGTAACAAGGCATGATGGATCCATGTTCTCATTCTGTTTACGCCAAATTCTGACTCTACCATCTGAATGTCTCAACAGAAATCGAGACTCATCAGACCAGGCAACATTTTTCCAGTCTTCAACTGTCCAATTTTGGTGAGCTCTTGCAAATTGTAGCCTCTTTTTCCTATTTGTAGTGGAGATGAGTGGTACCCGGTGGGGTCTTCTGCTGTTGTAGCCCATCCGTCTCAGGGTTGTGCGTGTTGTGGCTTAACAAATGCTTTGCTGCATACCTCGGTTGTAACGAGTGGTTATTTCAGTCAAAGTTGCTCTTCTATCAGCTTGAATCAGTTGGCCCATTCTCCTCTGACCTCTAGCATCAACAAGGCATTTTCGCCCACAGGACTGCCGCATACTGGATGTTTTTCCCTTTTCACACCATTCTTTGTAAACCCATGGAAATGGTTGTGCGTGAAAATCCCAGTAACTGAGCAGATTGTGAAATACTCAGACCAGCGTTTTTTGCCACACTTTTTCCTTCCCACAGACTTCCCACTGAGTTGCCTTGATACAGCACTCTGGGAACAGCCTATTTGATCAGAAATGTCTTTCTGTGTCTTACCCTCTTGCTTGAGTGTGTCAAAGATGGCCTTCTGGACAGCAGTCAGGTCGGCAGTCTTACCCATGATTGTGGTTTTGAATAATGAAACAGGCTGGGAGTTTTTAAAAGCCTCAGAAATCTTTTGTAGGTGTTTAGAGTTAATTAGTTGATTCAGTTGATTAGGTTAATAGCTCGTTTAGAGACCCTTTTCATGATATGCTAATTTTTTGAGATAGGAATTTTGGGTTTTCATGAGCTGTATGCCAAAATCATCAGTATTAAAACAATAAAAGACCTGAAATATTTCAGTTGGTGTGCAATGAATCCAAAATATATGAAAGTTTAATTTGTATCATTACATTATGGAAAATAATGAACTTTATCACAATATGCTAATTTTTTGAGAAGGACCTGTGTGTATATATATATATATATATATATATATATATATATATATATATATATATATATAGTGCTTAGTATAAGTGAATACACTCATGATAAAGTTGACTAAAAAGAGGAGTAAAAAAATCATCTTTTGGAAATTGATCTTAATGCCTTAAATAAAAAAATTAGTAAAATGCTACCTTTAAGGACACCAGTTTTCTTTGTGAATGAATAATGTATCGTAAATAAATAAATGTTCTTCCTTAAAATACAGGGTGCGTAAGTCAGGACACCCCTATGTTAAATTCCCATAGAGACAGCAGATTTTTATTTTTAAAGGCCAGTTATTTCATGGATCCAGGATAATATGCATCCTGATAAAGTTCCCCTGGCCTTTCGAATTAAAATATCCCACATCCTCACATTCCCTTCACCATATCTAGAGATTGGCATGGGGTACTTTCCATAAGATCGTCTCTCACTGCAAATCATACCAGCTATTAGCCTAACTGAAATAACACCACGCCAATTTCAATTATTCTTATTTATTTTATTCATCTGTATCCAGCATCCGATCACTTAGTGAAGTAACTGCAAACTCTCCTCATCATCACACATGATTAAAGGAATCATTTGTGTCAGTTGGGTAAGTTAGTTAATATTAATAATAATAGTAGTAGTAGTGCTGCCTTAACAAACATGCAGGACTGTTTTATATCTGTCCGTGAACATGAAGTCATGGTGATGTCCATGCCCTCACGTCTTCATAAATGATCATTAAGAGCAGGTCTTTGTTCTTCAGCTCTCTGATCTGTCTATCTCTCACACACTGCTTATTAATGAGCTCGTCTCTACTCTTCTCTTCCCAAAACATGCGCTTTGTGTAGCTTTCTCTGTATGGATTACGCATGGAGATGTTATATTGATCCGGCTAAACTCCATATTGAACCGGCTCTAATTTAGAGCTTGTGGAAAAGCTTTCTCCAGCCCAAACGGTTAATAATTCCCCACGATATGATGAATAGATGTGTGATTAATTCATTTGGTAAAGTGAGTCATTAATTAGACGGAAAGCATTCTGGTTTGTCCAGTCATTCCTCTTGGTTTTGTCTTCATTTGTCGGGTTAATTTGGACATTCTTCCTCCTCATGTCTCCGTCTTCCTCATGCGATGGATTTCCCCAGACGCTCCTGATAGGCTCCCAATCAATAGCATTAACCTCCCAATTAATCATCCAGCCAATGAGGAGTGCAGTTATTGGAAGCAGCTGGTGTCAAAGATGAAGACATGTTTTATCATAGCAGTGCTGTGAGCCGTGTGTCTGTGTGTTCAAATCTATCCTTACTGTGGCTTTTTTTATTTATGCCAATAATTAACATGTACTATAGTGTTTACATGTTGTCATGTTATATGTCCAAAAAAAATAACATTGTTCCTGACCATTAGGTCCCATCTAATATGTATTAATATATGTTATATACATGTTTAAATAAAACATATTATGTCTATGCGTGTGTGTGTGTGTGTGTGTGTGTGTGTGTGTGTGTGTGTGTGTGTGTGTGTGTGCGTGTGTGTGCGCATGGCATGTGTATGTGTGGGTGTCAGTACGTGTGTGTGTCGGTACGTGTGTACCAGAGGCGATTTCTTTAAGACTGCAAGGGAAGCTCAGCTTCCCCTGTATAATGTCAAAAAAATAATGGTCAAATATGTACTATTGTGTTAATATTTTATTGACTAAAAATGCGTTAGAACAAGTTAATCTCGAAGACGAGTTTGTTCCGAATCAGCAACGTATAGCAGGTCGGCTGACTCGATTTCCTTCTCATACTGTCTCGTAGCATCACAGTGCATTTCCCTATGGCATTTCCCCATTGAAGCTGAGCATCCGTTGACTTCAATGGGGCTGCTTAGAACTGTTTTTTTCAGTGCTTCGAAACTAGACGGTCATTGGATAAATGCTGCGATTATGTCCCGCCCACTCTATTCTGGGGTGAATAGAGAAGTGGGCTGGCCTGGAGTCTGGGCGTCTTCGTGATGATTGGAGGATCTGTCGAAAGACTGCATCTCCTTTTGACTGACAGCTATTTTGTACTATAAGAAGTCGCTGAAGCTATTCGCGCTCAGTCCCATCGCGGATTTCTCCAGTGTAGTCAAAAGATAAACTGCTGCAACCTATTTCTTGATATTTGCGTGCGAAATTGCCAATTTTCATTTAAATATTTCACACCTACACACCTTGTTTGAGTTTTAGCGAGTTTAATAAAAAAAATGTATCGTCATTCATTCATTCATTCATTCATATAGTAGGCAAGGCTAGCGTGGGTGAAACTGCGCACGATGTCAGACAGTGCTAATATTGTCGACCTGATTTTGGCGAAGTCATTTAAAAGTCTTCCTTACGAGGAAAAGCTTAAAATTAAACAGAAGGGCAGATCAACACCTAAGATTGATTTAGTGCAAAAAATAGGGAAAAATAACAGGTCCTTTCAGCTCTCCTGGTATGACAAAATTAGCTGGCTGACTGGAAGTGCTGTGACATATAAAATGTACCTTTGGCCATGCCTCTTAATGAAACCATCTCACGGATGTGTTGTTTGGTCAAAGGTGGGGTTTGAAGATCTGTCTAACTTTGACAGGGCATATAAAAGACATGAAAAGAGCCATGAACATGTGAGTGCATGTGCAAGATTAAGTTACATAGGCAGGATCAGGGTTGAGCATGCAATCAATAAAGGTGCTGGCATTCAAGTGGCTAAACATAATGAAACAGTAAAAAAAAACAGGGCCTTCCTAAACCGCCTTATTGATGTGACATCCTTGCTTGGCCGGCAGGTGCTGTCATTTAGGGGACATGATGAGAGTAGTGAATCATCCAACAAGGGGAATTACAGGGAGTTCACAGAAACATTAGCTAAATATGAAAATATAGATAGTCACTGGAAAAGACGCCTAGTTGGTACGACAGGGTAACAGGGCATTTTCTTGAAAAGGAACGCAGGGCAGAATTTACGTTTAAATAAATGGACAATTCTATGATGTAGGCCAAAAATGAGCTTCCCCTCTTTGAGAGACCAGCAGCCGGCACTGGTGTGTACGTGTGTGCGTGTGTGTGTGTGTCGGTACGTGTGTGCGCGTGTGTGTGCGCATGCGCACCAGTTTGTGTGTCGGTACGCGTGTGTTTGTTTGTGCGTGTGTGTGCATAAGTGTGTGTGTGTGTGTGTGTGCATTTGTGCGTGTGTGTGTGTGCGCGCACCTGTGCGTGTGTGATCATGTGTTTGTGTGTGTCTGTGCACTTGTGTGTCGGTACGTGTGTGCGCGTGCGCACCTGTGCGTGTGTCGGTACAGGTGTGTGTGTGCATGTGTGCGCGTGTGTATGTGCATGTGTGTGTATGTGCGTGTGTGTGCGCATGGCATGTGTATGTGTGGGTGTCAGTACGTGTGTGCGTGTGTGTGTCGGAACGTGTGTGCGCGTGCGCACCTGTGCGTGTGTCGGTAAGTGTGTGTCTGTTTGTGCGTGTGTGTGCATGAGTGTGTGTGTGTGCACTTGTGTTTGTGTTTGTGTGTGTGTGTGTGTGCGTGTGTGTGTGCGCACCTGTGCGTGTGTCGGTACATGTGCATGTGTTGGTGTGTGTCTCTGCACTTGTGTGTCTATGTGTGTGCGTGGGTGTCAGTACGTGTGTGTGTCGGTACATGTGTGTGTCAGTACGTGTGCGTGTCGGTACGTGTGTGTGTGTGTCGGCCGGTGTGTGTGCGCGTGCGCACCTGTGCGTGTGTCGGTACGTGTGTGTGTGTGTGCATGTGTGCACGTGTGTATGGGCATGTGTGTGTTTGTGCATGTGTGCGCGTGTGTATGTGCATGTGTGTGTGTGTCTGTGTGTGTGTGTGTGCATGTGCATGCACTGTATGAGTGTGTGCGTCTGTGGGTGTGTATGTGCATGTGTGTGTGTACAGTATGTGTGTGTGAATGTCCGCGTGCGTCTGTCTGTGCGTGTGTTTGTATGTGTGTGTGTCTGTGTGTGTGTGTGTGCATGTGCATGCACTGTATGAGTGTGTGCGTCTGTGCGTGTGTATGTGCATGTGTGTGTGTACAGTATGTGTGTGTGAATGTCCGCGTGCGTCTGTCTGTGCGTGTGTTTGTATGTGTGTGTGTCTGTGCGTGTGTACTTGTACAACTATCTTTGTGAGGACCGGTTCGAGTTTTGACCAGCAGAGTGTGGACAAAAGACATTTTGTCCGGTCCTCACTTTCTGAGGGCCCTTTATAGGCCAGTTTTAGGGCTCAGGTTATAGTTAGGTTAAGGGTCAGGGTTCAGGTAGGCAGGTAGTTGCGATGGGTAGGGAGCTAGAGACTGCATTTTGTCAATGAATGTCCTCACTAAGATAGATGTACAAGAATGTGTGTGTGTAACATGTAGATGATGATTCATGCTCTCCCAAGAAAAACACACAGGCTGCCAGTAGGTTGTGGATAGCAGCGCTCCACCGGGGAGCGAGTATATTTATTCAACAATCCTGTTGACCAGAGCAGCACGTCTATGTGTGTGTTTGTGAATGAGAGACGAGAGAAAAAACCCAAGGAGAAGGTCCAGCTGTAAAAACCTACAGGAAACAAAGATGAGTCAAGTCTAGATGAAATAGACGAGAAACAATGAGTCATTTTTCTGAAATCTCACATTTGAAGTTGTTCGTCTTCAGGGGCCGTGTGTAGACAATGAGTCTCATTCACTAATACTCGTGTGCTTATGTGTGCAGAAAAGGTTCTCACGCATGTTTATCAGATTCAGATTGTTCTCGCTCATTTTAATATAATATCATTTTAGAATTATCTTTTTTTTTCACTCTGCAAGTAACTTATTAAAGAAAGAATCGGAACATTTCAGTCAACATCTAGAGCATGTTTTAGTCAAGTTAAAATGTAAAAATGTTTAAGTGTAAAAGAAGTATGTACGTGCTGTGATGCGAATACAAATACCGAATACAAAAATCTGAATGTTTGAAGATGAATGTTTTTAAATGTTTGAAACATTTTAATGTTGTTTTATATGTCTATGAGGTGTTTTTAATATGCTTTAAGACAAACCATGTGTAAATTCATAAGTCGACAGCATTGCTGTGTAATTTCCTCTTAAAACTGCAGTGAACCAAAGACAGTCCCAAAAACACGCTTTGAAATCGCTGGTGTTTCTGACGTCACAAACTACCTTGTAACCAATCAGATCAACGTGTGATCGTCAACGAGTGGATCTCTGAGCTGAGTGAGTGAGTGGAGGCGGGGCTCATTTGCATATTCATAGAACCGCGTATACTAAATGAGGCAAGAGTGTAAAGTTACATTCAAGATATTTTAAGGCATGATGATTTTTTTCTCATTTTGGTGATCAAAGATGAGTTTAAGGGATAACATGATTGACTACGGGGGGGACTTTAAATACTGTTCAGAAACAGAAAGTAGCACTTTCTTATTGTTTACGGGGTTACTGGATAACAGCTGCGTTTGTGCTGTTTTCATTCTAAAAATTCAAATTCATAATTAGGAATTATTCGTGGTATTTTGAAGTGCCTACGATAAAAAAATACCATGCATTTTCATTATCACAATACATCGTTTTACTGTATATCAGCACATCTCTGTGTCTAATATCACTTTATATGGAGACAGTGGTGCACAAACGACGACCACACCATTTCTCACGGACACTTAGAGATGGGCTGCCGAACATCGATTTCTTCCGTGTCACCTCTTCTCATGAGGACCAGTAAAGTGTGTGTGTGTGTGTTTAAAGGTTCCTGGAGGACAGTTTCACTGTTCAAAGCTGCAGTCAGACTTTCTCCTAAACTACCTTTGGATGAATTAAAATACACTCAATCGAGTCAGCTTTCAAGCTGTCAAATTAATGCAGATTGATGTTTATTAAGTAAGTAAAGTTTGAGACCATTGATTTTTCATCGCAGACAAATTCCTGGCAAAGCTGAGCACAATTTGATACATTTTTGAGAAACTCTAGAAGAGACACGTGATATTTCTGGAGTATTTTTCTCAAACCTCCAAAAGCACCTCTGTTTACTCTCTTTGCTGTGTAGAAGAAACAGATGAGATAAAAAAGCGATTTCTTTTTAGTGTTTGTCAAGCACTAAATGGGTTAAGACTCATGCTGATAGTCAATTTGGCCCTTAATATGTTAAATACATCTGTGATTTCATTTGTTGGATTTTTTCCACTCTTACACTGCAAAAAAAAAATTCTTCCTCAGTGTTTATGTCTCATTTTCCAGTACAAATATTTAAACATTCTTAAATCAAGATGCATTTACCATACTTGAGAAGCAAAATGACTCTTGTTTTCTGATAAATGTGTCAAAATTGTGTCAAAAACTTAATTCAAAAGGAAAGCAAGATTGTTTTTATTCCATTGGCAGATATTTTTCTTAATTTAGGCATGAACTTATTTAATTTTGTTAAAAAAATTTGAAAACCTTAATATCTTGAGTCACTATTCTCAGGTAAATGTGTCTTGATTTCCGAATGTTTAGATATTTGTGCTGAACGTATTTTTTGCAGTGTACCTGTTTTCTCTGTCTGAATGTGGTTATTTTTGACGAGAGTCGCAGTGATGTCAGTTCATTAAACTCTCAGTCTGTAGTTTTGAGATCATCGTCTGTAGCGTCAGTTCAAAGACGTCCCCGCAGACGGTTTTTATTGAAGTTAAGATGTCCAGCACTTTCTCATGACCTCACTTCTGGGCCCTTTCTGAACAAAGAACAAAGGTTTACGTCAACTTGTCTACCTTTGAGAGCGCCGTGGCAGGAGCTAGAGAGAGAGAGAGAGAGAGAGCTAGAGAGAGAGAGATAGAGAGAGAGAGAGAGAGAGAGAGAGAGAGAGAGAGAGAGAGAGAGAGAGAGAGAGCTAGAGAGAGAGATAGAGAGAGAGAGAGCTAGAGAGAGAGAGAGAGAGAGAGAGAGAGAGAGAGGAGGTTAAAGAATTAAAGCGAGTGCGGTTTTCTCCTGTCATTCTCCATGTCGAGATGTGAATCCGTGCTGCACCAGCGCGCACACACACACACACACACACACACACACACACACACACACACACACACACACACACACACACACACAAGCAAGCCGCTGACTTGGGAAAATCAGCGCGAGGAGGGTGCAAAATCCCTCTTTATCGAAAATTGGCTTTCCCAGTGAACAGCCCTCTAACAGAAATCCAGTGGGGTTTCCAAGGAAACCGTTCCACGGATCTGAAACTGTGAGCAAAGCCGGAGATGAATGGCTGATTTGTAGGACACACAACAATACCGGTGCAAGGCATAATTGTACAATAATGAATGAAAATCAGGGAGAAAAGAGACAGTAGTGGTCAGGTGATGAATGTCCAGCGAGGTGTGTGTGTTTGAGTTTAAACTAGTCATCGGAAGCCATCGCTGATTCACAATATTCCTCACTTGTTTTTAATAACCCTACAAGTTCTATTAAACCATCAAAATTTTAGAAACATTTTAGACTTTTAAATATTTCAAATGTGAGGGAAGAACGAAACATTAAACTTGTTTACGGTATTTATCTGAGAAAATGATTTGTCATAAAAGACTACAGCTACAGGTTTCACTTTACTGTGAAAAAAGGTGCTTTGAAAAACAAAAAGATCACATTGACTACAACACAATCAGTTATTAATATTTTGCTGGTTCTCTTTTTTTTGTTTTTGCGTGTGTTCATAATTTCTTTGTATGACAGTCGGCCAAAAATCACGTCGCACAATTTTTCATGTTTCATTGCGTTATTATCACAAATAAACCAATAGACTCCAAGCTCAACTACTCAATATGCTTCAAAAATCTTTACCCTTTATTCAAATACTATTAAAAATGTGAAAAAGTGGCTTATATTGCTGCATTACACATACATACCGGTATACAGCATTTTTTGGTGTACACACTAGCATAGCTGTTGATTGTGACAAAACCGCTTTAGAGTGTTTAAAAGATTCCTGAAAAAGGAGTTTCCTCCACGATTCGTCATCTTTAATACCAGGAATGACCCGAAATGAAGCTCCTCGGCTTCAAACGGGGCTCGCGATAGCATATCTCTGAACATAAGAAGACCTCTCTCCTGATGGAGGGTAATTGCCTCACCGTGTAACATGTCCCGGAGCCTTTAAACTCAGGCAAACTACTGGAAGTTTTTATGTCTGGAGGTAATTGGTTCCAGGCGGCGCTGAAACGAGAGTCGAAGGCCTTGGGCTGGACCATCGAGACCCTCCAGGATCGTCTTTTGTGCCCTGAAATCAAGCGTTTTACCTTCTGGTCTATCAGGACACCCGTCCCAGCACCTCATCGAGAAACAACCGTCCCCGTTACTCCCTAAACAGAGCAGATATCTGCGCCGAACATGTGGTTGTGTTTTAATCATTGTTTATAGTTTGATTGATGTAACGTCAAGGCCAAAGTTGGACCTGCTGTCTTTTGTTGTTTGTCAAGCGGTTGTGTAATATAAGTTCTGTTCCAGAATCTAGTGCGCTGCCTCGCTGTGTGTTGTCTACATAGGCCGCATGCTGACCGAAATGGACAGAGTTTGTAGTTATGATGTTGCTTGGCTAATGACACAATAATCTAATCATCTTGAAACTGTACAGAACATGTGAATGTTGGCTAAAATAGTCCATTTTTAGTTAGAGTGAATTGTTTTATCTAACTTTTTTGGGAATAATGATCAGAAATGTTTTTTGAGCATCAAATCATCATATTATACTGATTTCTGAAGGATCATGTGACACTGAAAACTGGAGTAATGATACTGAAAATTCAGCTTTGATCACAGGAATTACATATTAAAATATATTCACATTGAAAACAGTTACTTTAAATTGTAAAAGTATTTCACAATATTACTGTTTTTACTGTATTTTTTGGTCAAATGAATGCAGCCTTGGTGAGCAGAAGAGACTTCTTCAATCTTTTCAACCCTACAATTTGAAACAGTAGTTTACTTCCACTTCAGGTAAAGTCGAGTGCTTTGCATTGTTGGATAAAGAATTTCACACAGTAATCTGTGTTTGTATATTGCAGGTCATTCCATGCATACAGAAATTGTGGATACTATGCACCGTTTACACACTATATGCTGTAGAAATAGTAATATTAGCATGTTAGGATCCTATTCTAACCATAGACACTTTTGTTGCAATGCATTTTAGGATTGTATTCTCTGCGAAGAAAGCATGTGATGAATTGTTCCAAAAAACAAAACATTTTTAAACGGCGATAATGTCGTAAAACTGGTTTTGTCTAGGTGAGCATCTCTCTCGTGTGTGTGTGTATGTGTGTGTGTGTGTGTGTGTGTGTCTCAGCATTCTCTCTGTCATACACCACGTGTGTGTGTGTGTGTGTGTGTGTGTGTGTGTGTGTGTGTGCGTGCGTGCGTGCGTGCGTGCGTGCGTGCGTGCGTGCGTGCGTGCGTGCGTGCGTGCGTGCGTGCGTGCGTGCGTGCGTGCGTGCGTGTGTGTGTGCGTGTGTGCGTGTGTGTGTGTGTGCGTGTGTGTGAGGGTGTGTGTGTGTGTGTGTGTGTGTGTGCGTGTGTGTGAGGGTGTGTGTGTGTGTGTGTGTGTGTGTGTGTGTCTCAGCATTCTCTCTATCATAGTGTGACAGATAAGCTCTCCCTCTCCTCCCTGTAGTTTCAACAAGGTTTCTTCAAAGTTCCTGGTCTAACCTTGATCGATTTGTCATTGCACATTAATCTAAAGTAGAAAAAGCTTTTTTTTACTTTGTAATCCTTTATCAGAATGTAATTCATAAAATTGTAAGACTGTGATATTAAAAGACCAAATTCAATATAGACCTTTTTAATGAAGCATACTGTAGGCCTATAGGAAAGCAGATTAACCAAAATATAAACGCAACGCACAGTTTTTGTGAAGCATTTTTCCATCGAAAACCTTTATAACATTCATATTCTGGGCTCATCTGTTAGCCTGTATATATTATGCATCATCAATGAGATCACCATTGTTTTAGTAGATTAAGTGTTTCCATTGTTGAGCGCTTTAGAATATCTTGCTGATTTTAGTGATTGAAATACTGCAGCAGGGGCTGTATATGGATCATAAGTGCCATATTTTTCTCATATTTTCGTTTTTCTTCTTTTGAGAGGTGATCTAAATATTAGTGGCTTGAAACAGATGTAAAACTGACAGGTCTGCGCTGCATCCGATGGATGTTTTGCTCTCCAGGTCTCCTCACCAGTCATGTGACTGAAAACTGTTGGTCCGAAATGCAGTTTTGACAGTTTGGTTTTCCCCCATTCAAGTGGATGAAGCTGAACTTGCGTGATCTTGTCTCTAAGATGCTGGTCGAGAGGACTGTGTTGCTTTAAGACGACTTAGATTCTGCTGAAGAAAGTTGTTTGTGGCTAATGGGCATGTAATCCTGTGAGATGGCCTTTGTCTCTCGAGTCCCAGCTGAACGCAAGATTTCCAAAAGGCCTCGGCATATTTTTTACGGATTTTGCGAGAGATCAGCGTCTCTGCTAAGATTTCGACTTGAGAGGCTTCACGGGTCTTGTTCTCGGCAGACAACACATTACATGGCAGAGCGCTTTCTGCAGCGCACGCTCTTCTCAGTGTCTCTGTAATGGGATGCAGTGATATCACACAACTTTGCCATATGTTTCCAGGATATGAGCTGTGTTTACTTATCTAATCGCTGTTTAATATAAAATAAAACAGTGAGACATAGGAGGCCATGTGTTTTAGGAATTATACCACAATTAAAGGAGTAATGAAATCATCTCACCCTCATAACACAAATAACCTCTGTGTTATTTTAGTATTATTTATATAATATTATAGTTTTTTTATATTTTTGTGACAAAAATATTTTAGGATTTTTATATATTTATATATTATATATTTGTAAGTAACTTTAATTTATATTTTCAGTTTTCATTTTTTTTATTTCAGTTTTAGAAGTTTTGAAGATTGCTTCTGTTATTTTTATTAGTTTAAGATATTTCTATTTAATTGTTTGTTTCAGTATGTTTTGGTAATTATGTATGTATCTTTTGTCATTTTTCTGCTTTAATTTATTTATTATATGTTCGGTTTTGTTTTTTCATTTAAGTTTTAGTCATTCTGTTACATGTTTCTGTTATTTTTTAATACTTTAAAATATTTCTATAGCGTTTTTTTAATTCAGTTTTTTGGGTAACTTTGTTATATGCTTTTGTCATTTTTATTAGTTTTTTATATATTTTTTTATTTTAGCACTTCAACTTTAATTTAGTTTAATTTAATTAAGTTATTTGCCAACATTTCTAATGTTCATTTGTTTAATTGTATCATCTAATATTAATTTTACTTCACCTTTATTTCAATCACCATGTTTTTTTTTATAGTTGAAAATTGAATGATTCACACTCTTGAGCATTAAAAAGTACTATAAAAGTAGTTTGTGAATCTTGTCAAATGCCTTATGGAAGGAACAAATCAAAATATACATGATTACATGAAGGCAATTTCAATTTTAAACATTAAAACAGGATCCCGATACCTTCACGATAACCCATGAAATAAATGTTTTTTGACCTCATCCTCTTCAAACCTGACAGTGTTGTGAGGAGCCGTTTTTGACGCTTCACACGTGGCTCATCCAATCAGATTTGAGCATTGCATCTTCTCTCTCTCTTCCTCCACAGGCGGCGTCTTCAGCCCTCAGCAGTTTGGGTCACGTCTACACGGCCATCGGCGACTATCCCAACGCCCTGGCGAGCCACAAGCAGTGTGTCCTGCTGGCCAAACAGTCCAAGGACCAGCTCTCCGAGGCCCGTGAGCTGGGCAACATGGGAGCCGTGTACATCGCCATGGGTGACTTCGAGAACGCCGTGCAGTGCCACGAACAGCACCTGAGCATCGCCAAGAGCCTCGGAAACAAGCGCGAGGAGGCGCGCGCCTACAGCAACCTGGGGAGCGCTTACCACTACCGGCGTAACTTCGACAAGGCCATGTCCTACCACACACACGTGCTGGAGCTGGCTCAGGAGCTGGAGGAGAAGAGCATCGAGATGAGGGCGTACGCAGGCCTGGGACACGCTGCCCGATGTATGCAGGACCTGGAGAGAGCTAAGAAGTACCACGAGCAGCAGCTCAGCATCGCTGAAGGCCTGAAGGACCGCGCCGCTGAGGGCAGGGCTTCGTCCAATCTGGGTGAGCGCTGGAACACGCTTCACAACACCAAAAATAATCACTCTAGTTTTGTTATGTGCATCTGTCATTTTATTAGATTTCAATTGTTATAAATAGCTTTTTATTTCAGTCATTTGTTTATGCTTTTGTCGTTTTTTTTAGGTTTTTTGTTTCTATTTCTTACTAATTTATTTCAGCTGTTGCCAAGTTTTTGTTGGCAAAATTGAGTAAAAACTAGAGATGCACCGATATGAAAATTTTGTTTGTAACTGATACATTTGCTGATCCAAATTTTTATATCGTTTTTTTAAGCAATTCAAAATCATCATGGCGAACAGAGCCCATGTGAAGGGTTTTAGCTGAAGGAAATAATATATTATTTATTGGCTTTAATATATCGCACAAATTTTCTTATCAAGACGATAACATAAAAAAATTAACATATATCAGCCAATACCAATATGGTGGACGATATATCGTGCCTCCCTTGCAAAAACAGTCCAAATTGATCATTTTGTGTTTAAAAATGGTCGAATCAACTTGAACTGTTGTATAAAATGAATATCAAATTTTGCAATCTTGCTGATATTCGAGAAAATATCACTCTTGCTCATGTGATATTGATTAGCTATATCATGTTATAAACAAAATTCGAAAATTCAGAAATTTCAAAAAATTCAAAACATCCTATCGAATGTTTGGGGGCTTTTTTATTACTTGTGGTGGCGTTTTCCAACCTTGCACGACTCCAATTTATGTCAGTCAGACTAGCTTGCTTGTTTTTAAGGTGTAATATAGAGGGCTATTATGCTGGCTGTATTGAACTGTTTTAATGGTGGTTTCATTTCAGTCCTGATGTTTATACAGTATATATAAAACATGTGCTTGAGCACGGTGGCGTTTAATTAGCACTTCTCCAATGGTGAGTTTTGACTGTCATTATTGTGCATCACTACTTTTGGAAAAACTAAACAGCTGAAGATCAGCAGCCCAAGCTGAGACACCAGCTTAAACTAGTGAAGAGCATCAGAAAACCAGCTTACACTGGTTTAATGTGGCTTTTTCAGCAGGACATTTTTCATAGAGTGGCGAATTGAAGCTGTTTTTGCTGAATAAATGACAAGTTTACATTTTTAGATGAACTATTCCTTTAATTAAACATAAAGCTGGCAGAAATTAAAATTCAAAGCCTACCCAAGAAAATAAATTAAGGCCAATACATAATGTTATTAGCTTGAAACATACAGTCATGATTGCGTTTGCGCATTACATTTGTCTAGTTATTATGAACAACCGCGTGGATGAATATTTATGGTTCTATTTCGAGTTTAGTGTCTCGATGACTCTTTGCTCCTGCAGGGGTCTAAACCATCGGTGTACCAGACGTACGGCTGATCAATCAACGCCGTCCAAACCGAGTGTTTCAAAGCCCATCTAATCTCTCACTCTGACTTTTATTGCTCCAATCTCACGTTCCCTCTTTCCATCAGTCTGATCCGAAACTCTCCGTGCTCTCAGATAAATAAATAGATGAACTCCCAAAAGAAAAATGTTGCCACAGGACTGTTAATATCAGGATTACCGTAGAGTGCACAAGATAGTGAACATTTTAGGAGTCAAATCATGTCTTTTGTGCTGGATTTGTACATTTAAAATGTGAGTGCAAAACTCTTAAACATGATGCATGGTTTATTTAACCCATTTTATCATCATCAGTCAGCAATGTTATTAGCGGCCAAGCACTGAAGGTGTATTGTATCCATTAAAGTTCTTCTTAGTATTGTTATTCCTCCTTCTTCTTCTTCTATAGCAGCCCATAGAAGCGCTTGCGGGTAAATGATGAAGTTTGGCACACAGATAGAGGACAGTCTGAACGTTAACTACAGCAAATTTGGAGTCTCCTAATTCATTCCCTCTAGCGCCACCAACTGTCCACAGTTATGCCTACATTTTGGACCATTAGGGCTAGAAACTAAATTATTTTCCCTCTAATTCCCTGGCTCAAGACGATTCGATTGCATCATTTTTATGGTGTCATTTTCCGTCCTGAAAATTTGTACACCATTCTGAAAACTCGACCTAGTTGATCCGATTTTCATGCAAATTTGTTGGCAAAAAGTTATTAAAAGCTTTATGATAGACCCAACCGTTTTCGTATAACGCACCAATGGATTTGACAAAGAGCATGTCAAAATGGATGCGAGGCCACGTATATCTCCATGACCTGAGCCTACTTGCAGAGTTTCGGTTCAGCGCCACATACTGGTCAGAAGAAAAATGACTATTCTCTTTTGATTCAACGCAGCAGAGCGAGTCGAATGATACCCAATTTTCCCATATCGACCATTTTGGGCGCTGTATTTTATTAATTCATTAGCATATTATTACAAAACTTGGCATGTGTCCTCTGCAAAATGCCCTGAAGGTATTCAAAAAGTGTTGATATAATTTTTGTGGTCAAAATTTATAATGACATTTTTTTAAATGCTAATAGCGTTTGATTAATTTAGCCTATTTGAATTAAACTGGTCTTGATAGATTTCTTTAAATAATTATACTAATTATGCCATATTTGTTCCGAAATTGTTGTCCGCCATTTGGTTGGTCCCAATTTGTAACAAAAATGTCTCAGATCATTTTCAGAATATGTTGGCAAAAAAAAGTTATTAAAAGTTTTTTGATTGACATCACCAAATTGATATCATGATGCCAAGCTGATTCTGATGCTGATGCAAACCTTGTACATTGTCACCTCACGCTGACCACATCACATGAATGTGGTAGCAGCCCAACCAAATGGGCAAAAGTCATAAGCATTCAAATCATATTACAGGTGATTATATTCATATTTTTTGGATTTAGTTTACAATATCAGCACTGTCTGTAAGGCAAAAATTGTTGATTGTTGATCAAATTGCTTAGGAAAGTTATAATACAGGTCTTCATGATTTGAGTTACCCGTCAAAGTTTAATAACTGCGGTTGGGTGTTTAAGATCTGTAACAATAAGTATGAGTTGTAGTGTTAGTGAAACACTCACTGTTATTGCCATTTGTTCTATTTTTTGCGATCTTGAAGCGTTGATGAATTTCCATAGTAGCACAAGGAAGTCCATAGGGTGATATTTATGGCCTGTGAAGCTCTCGTGGAAAAAAATGAAATCAATTTCTTTCCGCTTTTGCGTACGGCTGTGATAAATTTGTATTGGAAGCTTGTACGATCAGGTGAGCTCATTTAAACCGGGGATATAAATATTACTAGATTACTCCCAGCGTCTCTGAGGTTGTTACTCTGCGAACAGGTTTATTGTTCAGAGCTAATGATGTCGGAGAGGTTGCACAGATGAATAATGCCTCTTCTGCAGACTCATGCTAAGCTTTTGAAAACGACGGAGCATCCCAGCACTCTTCCAGGAGCGGCTCGGCTTGATCGATCAGAGTTATTAATAGCTGGAAGGGCTGAAAGAATAGTAGCACTTATAAAATTAGCAATCTCACGCGCTGCTGAGATACCTGGAAGTCCACGAATTGATCTCACTGTCAAAGGTCTGAGAAAGCCAACAGATGTTTAAAGGTGTTTATTAAAGCTTTTACATGTTTACTCGTAGACAGATTGGGCTCAACAAACATGTTTTATTAGCTACTGGTGTCGAAATCTATAACATGCACCTAATAGTCATGTAGTTGAAGCCAGTCGTGCTCTGGGAGAAAAAAATCCCATTCATTTTCTCCATAGAGACATTGATTTTTAATGGTAATCCTTTCATAATTTACTTATTTATTTGGTTTATTAGCCAAATTGAAGCCCAAGAGAAACATTGTTCAGCACTCAAGCATTTTCCATGAATACATTTAGTAATATTTTGATATTTAATATGCAGTATATAAATTGTATAGTGTAATATTTAATAATATAGTATACTTTAATATTGCAATAGATGTAATATTAAAAATAAACAATCATTTAAAATATTGTTTTACACAAATACTCAGTGACTTTAAGTCAATCACGTTATACCGTTTTATTTGATTTGCTCATCGTTGTAATAATTTCCCCATAACAGAATTTAGTACACAATCATGTGTTTTTTTATGATTTGTCATTTTTTTGTGTGTCTAATAAAAGTTTTACAAATGTTCAGAATTATTTGAGCAAAGATTATTCGTAAAAATACAGAATCAATGCTACTGAAAAAGTGAGCAGTCATGCATAATTTTGTGATTCATGCATAATTATTGATTAATATGCGCAAACGATGTTTGCAATGCATATTCAGAACTTGGCTCTCTATAGATTCCTATTCCAATATAAAGATTATTATCACTGCATTTTCTTTGATTATTTTAGCATTGACTACCGCAGTGCTATGACTTCTAGATGATGATCTGTATTTGCATCATAAGGTCTAGTGTGGATTGAATCGAAGTTCTGTCCCTCAAGCACAGCCGAAACACGTGTCCGTCTTCTCCAAGCCATTTCCCGCTCAGGCAGGATGATGCGGGGAGTATCGCTTTAATGCTCTCAACTCATATTTTATTAAAAAAGGTTTTGAGTTTGGTTGTTGTTGCGATATTTAAGCCCTGAGCTTCGTGAATTTGATCCCTGTTGTGATAGTGCTGAGTGGACGGTAACTGGAGGTCCATCATGAACACACCGCGGACGCCAGCGTTCAGATATGTGTGTGCGTGTGTGTGCGTGCGTGTGTGGATTAAGCTGTAGGTTTGTGAGGTTAAAGTGGTGTGTGTGTGTTTCTTTAGGGTTAGCGGTGTCTGGGTTGTGTGTTATTAGGGTTTCAGTATTGTTAGTGAAGTGTCTGTGTGTGTGTGTGTGTGTGTGCGTGCGTGCGTGCGTGCGTGTGTGTGTGGATTAAGCTGTAGGTTTGTGAGGTTAAAGTGGTGTGTGTGTGTTTCTGTAGGGTTAGCGGTGTCTGGGTTGTGTGTTATTAGGGTTTCAGTATTGTTAGTGAAGTGTCTGTGTGTGTGTGTGTGTGTGTGTGTGTGTGTGTGTGTGTGTGTGTGTGTGTGTGTGTGTGTGTGTGTGTGTGTGTGTGTGTGTGTGTGTGTGTGTGTGTTTTAGTTTGATTATCAGTAGTGATGAATGATTAGGGGAAAAATCTAATAAATTTTTCTCATAAAAATTGATATAGTGATTTAATATGCAATTAAACAAACAAACAACAACAACAAACACCAGGTTCGCTGTTCTTGTTTGTAGAGCTGCACAATTTGGCCAAATATTTTGTGATTATATATCGATATGACTATAAAATAATTATAATAATTATTGTTTTATTATTATTATTACTATACAAATAATACAAAATATTAAACAAAATAAGAAATTATTTGTAATATTATTTCACTGTAAAATTAAGAAAAAATATATTTGGTAAAATTAAATAATAGTAAAATTTTACAGACAAATAGTAAAAATAACAGTATTATTTCTGGCTCTAGTATTGTTAGCAGTGTGTTTCAGTAATGTTAGTGGTGTGTGTGTGTGTGTGCGCGTGCGCGCGGTTGTGTTTGTGTGCGTGTGTGTGTCTGTGTGTGTGCGCGTGCGCGCGGGTGTGTTTGTGTGCGCGTGTGTTTGTGTGTGTGTGTGTGCGTGCGTGCGTGTGTGTGTGTGTGTGTGTGTGTGTGTGTGTGTGTGTGTACGTACGCACGTGTGTTTGTTTGTGTATATGTGTGTGTGTGTGTGTGCAATTGTGTATGTTTTTGTGTGTATGTGTGTGAGTCTGTGTGTACTCGTTTGTGTGTGAGATTTTCTCCCATGACTCTTGTTTTAGAACATTACACATTGTTGATATTAATTTTCTACGCTCCACAGCTGCAGGCAGAATATTAGCCGGTTTATCTCATTTCTTTTTCCTTAGATTAATATTCAGTCATTTATAGACTCATGGAGCTTCTTTAGGACTAATGCTCCTCTCTAATGTACTGAAGAGCTTCTCATGAAGTAAAGTCAATCATCATCTACTGTTGAAAAACCCACACTGGTTGAAGACTACACATGTTGTGTTCACACTTATGCTGCGTTCACACCATATCATACTTATTATATCTCGAGATGACAAAACGTGCCGTTTAGATCTCAGAGTTCTTCACGTCTTCGGACTGGGAATCCTTTCTATGACAACACTGAATCTGCAGAGGTCAGGTGCTACAAGATGGAGATGTTCGAGTTAGAATCGGGTTTTAGTAACTTTGCAATAAGGTTTTATTTAACATTAGTTAACATGAACATCATTGTACTGTACTTCATCAGCATTAATTCATCTTAGTTCATTTCCACATTTACCAATACATTATTTAAAATCAATAGTTGTATCTGTTAACATCAGTTAATTTACAGTGCACTATCATGAACAAATAATGAACTGTATATTTTTAAACTGACATTAACAAAGATTAATAAATGCTGTAAAAAATATATTGCTCATAGTTAGTCTATATTAACTAATGTTATCAAATGAGACTGTTATCGATATTTATACTGCGCATTAGTAAACTCTGGGTTAACATTTTTACATGCATATTTATTAGATTTAAAATGCTTATCAATCTGGAAATGTGCTCTTGTTGTCAAAGATCTTTAGAAACATACCACAAAAATGAATATATTAAATAAGATATTATTAATATTTATATATTATATGATATATCAAGTAATATATTAAATGTTTATTGAGACTAGCACTGTCTCATTATGGATTGGTCATCAGTTGCTAAACAACTCGCCATAACATTGCAGAATTGCACTGAATTATCAGCGCTAAAAGGTTCATATCTCAGGCTGCTCACCTCATTTCCAAATTACAAGTGTGAAACGTTACTTAAAGAGCCGTTAAAAGCGTCATTAACATGAGGTTAAAATGCATTAACCCAGGGTGAAGTGTAGTGTGAAAAGCCTGTTTGATGTGTTGCTTTGACAGTTGTTACCAGCGGTCACGTTTGAGGCTCTGTTTCCACAGATAGTTATTCTGTGCCGTCTCCAGTATGCTGCGGTGCTGCAAGTATGCGACAGCACGCCAAAACCACCAGAGATACCGAGGAAACACTGGAATATTCCAAAACAGATCTTTGAAAATTCCAACAAATTCAGTAGGCCAGACTCCCGTTACTCTTAGGCATTAAGCAGGGTGTTTATCAACTATCTGTGGCCGGTAAGAAACACTAACCACGCTCTAGATTGCAGAAAGTGGAAGCAGAGAATAAACACAAGCTTTTCCGCAAGAGACCTAATGCAAAATTAATGCATCTGGGAAACTGTTGCCAGCCGCAGTTCTACTGAAGCCAACAACAAAGCTGACCCTAGACTCCCAAGAATCTCGACGCTTTCAAAGTCTGCCATTTGTTTGTCCCCATTTTCCCTTGAGCTTTTGGAGACTGGCTCCGAGCTGTAAATCACACTGCAGAATATCGGGCCTAGTTAGCGTTCACCGTTTAAATGGGAGGAGACGAGACTGGAATGGTTTTGAGAGACAGACAGGAATCATAACAAAGGAAGATAGCTCTGGAACTGACATGACTGCTGAAATACAGCTGCGCTTATAATTATTATTATTATGTTTTAACTTTCCGTCAGCCACCTCTTATTGCAGTCACTTTGCGTACAATTTTGGTTTCCGTTAAATAAGTAGTGTGTATGTTTGAGGTGAGGACATTAAGAGGGGTCGCTTGTAGTCGTTTTTCTGCTTTTCTTCAGCCATGAACCAGCTGCAAAATTAATCACAACACAATAAACTAGGATTTTAGGCAAAAAGATGTTTGAAAAAAAAAAAAAAAAGCTGTAAGACTATTCAATTCAATTCAATTCAAATTTATTTGTATAGCGCTTTTCACAATACACATTGTCTCAAAGCAGCTTTACAGAAAGTGCATTTCAGAAATGTACATAGAAAAACACAGTCAGTTAATCATGTATTAATTTAGGGCATAACATATCGCCGGCCTTGAGTCGTCTCTTCACAAGCGTCGAGTTGTCTCTTCACAAGCGTTTAGTCATCTCATCACAGGTGTTGGGTCATCTGAAGTCTCCGTGAGAGGCTGGATACAAACTGGAACTGATGAACGCTATTTACCTCGGGACTTGCGTCCCGAGATAACAGCAGAAAGGCAGATGGGAAATAATTAGCATAGCTGATGTTCATAATGTTAATGCATTCGAACTGATTCAGCAGTAGTATTAAAGGTTAAGCATTATGTGAATGCTTGGTTAAAGAGATGCGGCTTTAATCTAGTTTTAAACTGGGAAAGCGAGTCTGAGTCTCGAACAATATCAGGAAGGCTATTCCGGAGTTTAGGAGCTAAATGTGAGAACGCCCTCCCTCCTTTAGTGGACTTCGATATCCTAGGAATGACCAGAAGCCTCGAATTTAGTGATCTTAAAGAACGCGATGGATTGTATGGCGATAGAAGGTCTGTTAAATACACAGGAGCTAAACCATTTAGGGCTTTATAGGTCAGTAATAGTACTTTGTAATTGATACGTAACTTAATAGGTAACCAGTGTAGAGATGATAAAATAGGTGTTATATGGTCATATTTTCTTGATCTAGTAAGAACTCTAGCGGCTGCACTATTGAGAAAAATGTATATTTTTTTCCCATGAAGCATTGCATATTACATAATCGAATCAGAAATAAAAGTACAATATGAAGCTGGTTAATTGATTTCTGCAGAGCAAGTCAATCAATACACACACGACACACTGCTTTGAGCAAGTGAGACATGCTGCAACTGTACAATATAGCGTACATTGTTGAGCTGGGGGAGGTGGAGGGTTTCTGACAGCGCTGAGCAAGTGTCTGAGGATTGAGAAGCGAGCTCATTGGCTAATGATACAGCAGGAACCAATCAGATGTGCCCTACAGAGAATGATGTGATTGCAAGCAGATTGAGTTAAAGGGTACTAAACCCCTGGTCAGAGCCTGATTCCACCCACTGGCAATATTTGAGTATCAGCGGAGGGGGGGGGGCGTGCACCTGAGACGCATCTCTTTGTATGGAACCTGCCTACGTCACCAACCACCCTTACGTCACGAACCACCCCAAACATCCAATAGGAAAATCCAACTGCAGTAGCCACCGTTCAACCTGAAGAGGGCAGCACTCAGACGTTTTTACACCATATATTGTAGAATTAAACCCTAATGTCAAAAAATTTACTGGAATCAATGAACAGCATTTATGAAGCTCCATTCTTACAGATCATTAACTAAAAAAAGTTGTTTTAATGTTTAGTTACCCTTTAAGGACCTATTACCCTGCGCCATATAGTGTTTCATGACAGATTTTGTATTTCAGTTGTAAAAATAATTATATGAAATAGGGAGTTAGACTGACTCGATTACGTAATATGCAATGCTTTGAGTGTTTTAGCATAAACACTGATTAATGGATCTCTTCTCATCTCATATCTTTTTTTTCTTTCTTTTTTTTGCAAAAATGTTAAAATTCCAAAAATGGCCCTCTATGTGCTCCTTTTTAATTAATTAATTAATTTATTTATTGATGGACAGAAGTGTGCTATGGTCACACAGCCCTTTTGAGCTCAACATGTTAAACTTGTCATCATGACATGATTTTGACATGAAATCAGAGAATATGCGTTCTATTATTAAATTTACTATATTAAGAATTTAACACATATCTAATGACTCATGGTTGATCGGTTTCATTTAGTTGTCAAAATCTCGTCAGAGAAGTTGAGCTTTGAAGGCGACTCCATGCTAAAGCTAATTAATTCGGAGTGTCACAGCCTTTACGGAAAGCTTGAAAGCGACAGCTATGTAATGAGTTCATGTAGGACGCTCCCAGTAAAAAATAAAATAAAAAAGTCATGGCGTTTCAGTCATTTGGGGTTGAATATTGTGCCATTTGAAGATTAAATTACTACATTTCACATGCATTCAGGCGAAACGACTGCCTGGGGAGGGAAGTATTTTCAATGTTTGTTTGAAGGGCTGCCCATCACTCGTTCCACAGAGCATCAAAGCTGGAAAGACCTCATCAAAATCCCACTTCTGCTATGTAGGCTGAGGCTCTTAAAGCCTAGCATCTTCTTTAGCCTTATAGTGCAGCATTGCAATTATTATTCAGCCCTTACCGCAGATGCTGAGGAGTTTTTAACCTTTTCACTGATCTCCGATCAGTCTCAGATCCTGTTCCCCAATCTCATGCTTCCCTCTCCTGCGTGTCGGATCAAGGGATTTAACTTTAGCGATGGGGCCATATGCATTCCTGCAGCGTCCGCAGGTGACCATGTAATCCTCTTAACTAACCTAACAAAGAAGTGCTCCTTTTGTTTTGTCGTCTGATCCCATTCTTAACACGAAATGCTGAAGATAAAGCCAGCTAGGGTGTGATTGTTATAGTCGCAGTTGCTTGTTAGCATACTGTTACTTAAATTGTGCAAATCTGTGATCAAATAAGACATAGTGGTATCACCTACAAGTCATAGCGTTTCCTGAACAATTGTTCTTGTTGTTTTTAGAATTTAACATTAGCTGTAAGCAACTTTAAATCCATATTTGATGTATTTGATTAACACACTCCAAAACATATACTGTGTGTGTGTGTGTGTGTGTGTGTGTGTGCGCGCGCGCGCTCGGTTGTTTATTTTATTATTTTATACGAGTATTTTTAGTATTACTGTACATTTCAAGCTATGTTGCATTCCACATTTATAGAACAACTGGTGTAAAGGATCCATTAGTTTAAGTAGATTGTGCACAAACACTCCCTACTGTTTGTGAATTATTAGCAGTCCCTTCTGTTAATTTGCAGACAGTAGGGAGTATTTATGTCCTGACTATGTAGAATTGTTCAGCTCAGCATTTCTGTTTTTAGCTCAAGGAAGTTTTTTAGTTTGTGTTAGCATCGCCTGTTTTGTTTACAGCAGTCGCATTGGACAGAGCCAATATAAAAGTGTTTAAAAGTAAAAGCAGGATCAGTCGTTTAAAAACAGATCTGCAGGTGTTGATCTCTTTCATCAGTGGTTTTTGTGTCTGGCACGTTTCACTTCTCATGTCTCAAAGGATTCATTTTCAAACAAGTCTCAAGATTTGTTCACTGATAAATGAAGAATCATGGGGTTAAGTATTGATAATTAGCCTCTGAAGACCTGGGCTGTTTTAGAGGAAATATTTGTGAATAGAGAAGAGCTCTAATGGGCGCTCAGTGTCAGGATACCAGTTTGGCACTGGATCTAATTGGATTTACCACATGCTGGTAATCCTGCCTTGGCACATGAGTATTGACACTGAGCAGATGGGCAACCCCTCACCCATTCTGATACCTACCCCCCGTCGCCTCCTGCTTGCACAGACGCAGAAGGACACGCTCATGGCCCGTGACTCAGTCAGTGAGTCCCTCAAGATGCCAAGCCTCTCTATCAACAATGGCTCTAAAAATCCCTTTCATCTTGCATGCTACTTTCCCCCAATGTGTTTTCATTGGCATCCCGTTCCCAGAGCTCATTTTCAGGTCATCCGGCATCTTTGACAATTACACAAATAGTCGCCACAGACTTCCCAGTTTTGCCCCACTGACACGTCTTGTTTTCCACTCATCCCAGCAGTTTTCCTGATCCCCCAATACTTAGCTCTGGTTTTTTTAAAGGAAAAGAAACCCAGTTAAAGCACATGGCGATGTGGGAGCCAACTGGTGTGGACCACAATTAAAGTTTCCCTTTGCTAGTGCCCTCAAACCCTTTTTCCATCAAAAGTATTCATTAGCCCCCCCCCCCCCCCCCCCCCCCCCTTACTGCACTGGAACCGAAGAGGCGGGACTGTAATGTTATGACGGTATGATAATTTTGTGGAAAAGTGGTGAGACAACATTAGGGGGACCCAAAATTTAAAAGAAGTCTCCCAGGACTGAGCAGATTTGGCTGTTTTGATTGTCATCGCCTCATATTGGAGTATCTTTGGGGCGCAAAACTTTGATTCGAGACTATGCAAATCAGATCAGATCTCCTTTTTAATTAAAAGATAGTTCTGCAAGCGTCAGTGGGTTTTCCTCAGATCTTATTCCCTTTTTTCTGTTTGGATGATTTGCTTAGGGTACATTGCATTTCAGGGCTTTCTTAAATGTAAAGCTAATCTTTAACACATGAAGAGGGATGGAAGATATCGAAAAGCCATTTTGGTTATCCTGTCAAGCATGATAAGCACAATTCGCCTGAATAAAATGATTATTTTCTCCTTTACAGGAATCATCCACCAGATGAAAGGGGACTACGAGACTGCTCTGAAGCTGCATAAGGTTCATCTATCCATTGCTCAGGAGCTCAATGACTACGCCGCCCAGGGCAGAGCGTACGGAAACATGGGGAACGCTTACAATGCCCTCGGTGCCTTTGACCAGGCCGTACGCTACCACCGACAAGAGCTGCAGATTTCCATGGAGGTTAATGATCGTGCATCGCAGGCTTCGACACACGGGAACCTGGCGGTGGCGTACCAGGCTTTAGGGGCTCACGATCGAGCTTTGCAACATTACCAGAATCATCTGAACATTGCACGAGAGTTAAGGGACATCCAGAGCGAAGCTCGAGCCTTGGGCAACCTGGGAAATTTCCACTGCTCACGGGGAGAGTTTCCCCAAGCCGTACCTTACTACGAACAATACCTACAGCTTTCCCCGGACTTGCAGGATATGGAAAGCGAGGGTAAGGTCTGTCACAACTTGGGATATGCGCACTACTGTCTGGGCAACTTCCAGGAGGCGGTGAAGTATTACGAACAAGACCTGGCACTTGCTAAGGACCTCCACGACAAGCTAAGTCAAGCCAAAGCCTACTGCAATCTTGGCCTGGCCTTCAAAGCTCTTGGCGACTACAGCAAGGCAGAGGAGTGCCAGAAGTACCTTCTTTCCTTGGCGCAGTCGCTGAACAACTCGCAAGCTCGATTTCGCGCCTTGGGCAACCTGGGCGACATCTTCCTTTGTAAGAAGGACGTTCCCGGAGCCGTCAAGTTTTACGAGCAGCAGTTGTCCTTGGCGCATCAGGTCAAGGATCGCAAGATGGAAGCGAACGCCTACGCAGCGCTGGGAGCCGCCTATCGGATGCTACAGAAGTTTGACAAGTCCTTAGGCTATCACACCCAGGAGCTGGAGGTGTATCAAGAGCAGGGAGACATCCAGGGAGAGTGCCAGGCTCACGGACACCTCGCCGCTGTCTACATGTCTCTTGGAAAGTACACCATGGCCTTCAAATGCTACGAGGAACAGCTTGAGCTTGGCCAGCGACTGAAGGACCCCAGCGTTGAGGCCCAGGTCTATGGTAACATGGGCATCACGAAAATGAACATGGGAGTAATGGAGGAGGCCATTGGGTACTTCGAGCAACAGTTGGCGATGTTGCAGCAGCTCAGTGGCAACGAGGCCGTGCTGGACCGTGGTCGCGCTTATGGGAACTTGGGAGACTGCTATGACTCGCTGGGAGATTTTGAAGAGGCGATTAAGTATTACGACCAGTATCTCTCCGTTGCACAAAGCCTGAGCCATATGCAGGACCAGGAGAAGGCATACAGAGGTCTCGGTAATGGACACAGGTAAGAAGTCAAGTCAGTTTGTGTTATTTGTCATTTGACAGAGGCCCCCAGAAAATATTTACACACACAAACAACATTTATGATATAGAAGACATATCAAACCATGTTGCATCTGCAAATAAATGTTTCTTGAGTTGATTTACAGTTAAAATAATCTCCTTAAAATGAGATACATGTACTTGAGAAGCAAGATTAATTCAGACTTGTTTTCATAGTTTCTTGAATACAAGTGTATTTTTTCTCACTGCACTGGCAGATTTTTTCGCTTGTGTTTAACTAGTTTATTTTTAAACCAAGTGAAAAAATCTGCCGGTGCAAAGAGACAAAATACATGTGTATTTAAGATGCAAGCTATGAAACTAATGAACTAATATCTTATGCAGTGTTGTTTCTCAAGTAAAGATATCTTGGTTTAAGGATGTTTAGATATATAAACTGGAAAATAAGTAAAACCGTTCTTAAGAACTCATTAAGATGTCATTTTTTTTAAGTGTAGTTAATGTTAATGTTTGAACTACATGTGGTAAATGTAGTTTGTTTTAAGAATTTTTTGACATTTTAATGAAAATACTATAGTATAGGATAGTATACATTTATAGTATAAAAATATATTTTTTGTGGTGTATGGACTTTATGAAACACAAAGGTGGACAATACTTTTTGTCTTCAAGACATTTATTGTTTCATGATAAAATTTCAAACCTAACCAACATCTTTTAGTGAAACGACACTTTGTTTGATATTTAGTTTTAAGGTGATTTAAATAGATAGTTCTCCCAAAAATGAAAATTCTTTCATGGTTTACTCACCCATAAGACATTCAAAACTTGACTTTCTGTGGAACTCAAAAGAAGATTTTTCAAGATTGTTTCAACTTTTTTTGTCAAAATTATGACAGTACATTATGACAGAATTATTCCTTCAAGTGTCTAAATACCTTTTTGGCACCACTATAAATACACATAGTCATACTAGTCATACAGAACTGCAATGTAATATGCTTTAGACACGCATATTAGACAGACAAGATTACATTTATAATGTTGTGTGGGTGATTCATTAGCATGTTCGAGCTGTGGATTCTCATGTGAATGATGATGCAACAGGCTGCTTGTTATTCCAGTTGTTTTAATCTAAGAGAGGCACTTACTGTATCAGGAGGGCATGTGGACTGACACCATGAGGTCAGAACAGACACGGAACGCTCTCACAACATGCATCAGATTGAAAATGGGATTGTTTTGTATCAGATTCACCATGCATGCTAACATGCAGATCTACACTGGGATGCATGCAGCTTAAAAGCTCTTTCTGTGCTACTAACACACAAATGTCAGAAGTGTCGCATCAAAAGTGTGTCAACAGCAGAATCTCTCAAAATCTTGACTCTTAGACTTTGGATTAATCTAGAAAAATACATGTAAATCATATCTTTGTTAGTACGTTTTTGCATTTGCATAAGTATTTAGTAGATGTGTTCCAAGCTTGCATTTCAGGCAGGGCAATATCAAATATTTACAGTGTATTCTGAATTAATCTCTTAAAGGTGTCATTAATATTAATGCTCTTCTTATTTGGCCATTAGTTTCCTTCCTTATGACTTATGACTTATGACTTGTGAATATGTTTTAATATTAATAGCGTCTCGCAAACAAGCAAAGTTGGAGTTCAGATTGTTTCTGTGAATCAGTTTGAGGGATTAGTGAGTAATTTTTTAACATTCTGATTTAAAGATTAGTTTGATCTATCAACAGATTTTCACAGAAGTCTATGTGGCATTTGATAACCAGCAACATTTACTTAAAATGATTTATTATTTTAGTACTTAAAAAAATGTCACATTCTAAACATTTTTGAGAGATAACGCAAGTGAATCTTTGAATCAGAGTTTTCAATCGATTCACTGATGTTGAGCCATTGCGTTGTTTTTTAGCTGGTCCTAGTCTTATGTATTTTATAATTCACTCTTGACACTCAATGCATGAGGATGTATTGTGGTGTATGGATATTTACTTTGTGAAACACAGTTACATGATACATGTTGTCTTCTAAATCAGAATTATTGTTTTATGAGCTGATATCAAGCTTCTTTTAGTAAATTAGCTCTTGGTTTCATATGTGAAAAAATAGCATTCATAAATTTTAAATGACTTCAACTGATATTTCACCCAAAAATGAATGCTGAATCAATTTTTAAACTCTGATTCTAGGATTTGTTTGCTTGATCTCTCAAAAATGTTCACAGAAATCCATGTTGCATGTGATAAACAGCAACATTTACTTAAATATTTTAGTATATTTTAATATTTAAAAAGCTACACGGAGACTCGTTTTTGTTTTTATTTTTTGAGAGATAATGCAAAGAAATCTTTGAATCTGAATTCAGTGAATCAACAAAATACATATTGCAACCCAAATACATATAATACATGCAAGTAAATATTGAATATAATATAATGTTTCCAGCTAATGATCTCATAATGTTATATATCTTTTATAATTCACTTTAATCCTTGCATTAGGATTTTTTGTGATGTATGAAACGCAATGTTACACATTTATATATATATATATATATATATATATATATATATATATATATATATATATATATATATATATATATATATATATATATACAGTGCTGGTAAGAATGATTTTCTCCCTTTGGTAAATATGATCAAAGATGGCTGTAAAAAATAAATCTGCATTGTTTATCCTTTTGATATATATATATATTTTTAAATGCAAAAATCTAACCTTTCGTTGAAGTAAAAGAATTGAAAATGAGGGGTTAATCACATTATGACATAAATGTTTTTCTCCAAAACACGTTGGGAACAATTATTTGCCCCCTTTTATTAAATACTTTTTCCAACCTCCTTTTCCCAAGATAACAGCTCTGGGTTTTCTCCTATAATGCCGGATGAGTTTGGAGAACACCTGACCAGAGATCAGAGACAGTGATCCAAAAACAAACATCAAAATCAACACAAAAATGTGTCACTGAGCACAAAAGCAAGCATCTACAACGACCTTCCCAGTCCCTGACCAGAACCCTGTAGAAGATGAGTGGACTGAACTGAAGAGGAGAAGCGCCAACATGGATCTGGGAATCTGCAGGATCTGGAGAGATTCTGTATGGAGGAATGGTCTCTGATCTCTGTTCAGGTGTTCTAACTCATCAGGCTTTATAGGAGAAAACTCAGAGCTGTTAGCTTGGAAAAAGGAGGTTGCAAAAAGTATTTAATAAAAGGAGCAAATAATTGTTCCCAGTGTGTTTTGGAGAAAAACATTTGTCATAATGTGATTCCCCCCCCCCCACCTTTCAATTCTTTTACTTCAATGAAAGGTTAGATTTTTGCTTTTCTTTTTTAAATAAAATATCAAAAGGAATAACAATGCAGATTTATTTTTTACAGCCATCTTTGATCATATTTACCAAGGGGGCAAATAATTCTGACCAGCACTGTATATAAATATATATATAGGAATCGCTTTTATGGGAATCATTCACCCTAAAAAAACTCTGATTCTAAGATTTTTTTGGCTTGATCTCTCAAAATGCGAGTTATGTGCACAGCTATATGTATGCATGTGTCTACCCAGAATCCTCAGTGTGATCCGCCACACATCCATTTTAATTACTATCCAATCAGCCCTATAAGCGTTCCAGCTCCCGTCACGAACCCTTGTGGATTCTGCTTACCTAAACTCCCCACACGTATGGGCATGGAAATATGATGAATGGTTTGCTGGAGGGGCCTGTCAAAAGCTCGACACTGCGGATTGTGTGGAGAGAACTCACACCGGGCCCGAAATGAGCAAACCTCATCCAAACCCTAACCCCCATCCTTCCCACAATCCAACGGGAAGGTAAATTACACTGTCAGTTGTGACAATGCGCTTGGACTCCCCTCAGCGGAGAGGAGCTTTACCTCAGATAGCACAGAAGAATCCAACAAGAACCTCATTAGAGGCTCGCGTTAAAAGCTATTTGTTTCATTTATATTGAAATGAGGCAGGGCCTTTCAACGAGACTGATGTTGCTGTAATTTCAAGTGACAGGACAACAAGGGGTAATGATGCATCGCTTTTATGCTACCTAAGTAGTGAGCGAGTCCTCGGCCTGTAGGAATTAAGCCTGGTTTTGTTATTCCACAGAGAGCCGGTACTGAACTGCTTTTCGAACTTGCTCTCCCGATGGATGAGAGCGTATGGATGGACTATAAATGAAGTTGCAATGGCACTGCACTGCCACCTGTGTGTTGCTCAAATAGCTCATATCCACCTGAAGCGTGCGGCCCCTCACATTCAGTATTTTAGCACCATTAAACTAGACTGAGAGAACCATATTTCGAGATTCTGTTTTATGTGAGGAGGTTTATATTAAAAGGAATGCATGAATCTCAAAACGTTATCAGAATGTAAACATGCTGTAATTTGTTAGTCGAATTGAAATTTGTTTTGCACTTATTTTTATTTGATATTATACCAGTCTGGCAGCAGACGACACACTGTGAGCTAATGAAGCAATGAGACAGATTTAACCGTAATAACATCACTGTCCTGCTTTTTTAATCAAATGAAAAGCACAAAAATCTAATTGGATGAAATGTGCACTTCGGTGACATCAGTTAGATTGTTTTTTAATCATGTATTTATTTACATTTATGTATTTTTTATTTATACATTTATTTACAGAGTGGTTTATCCAAATAGAGATTTTAGATCTCCTTCTTACTAAGTGTAACATTGACTACGAGATCAATTATATTTTAATAATAAGAGTAATTTTATTAAAATTATTAGTATTTATAATAATTGTTTAGATTTTGTCATCTTTTATCGTATTGCTGTTGATGTTAATTTTTACTGCAATTTATTTAAATTACATTATATATGCACTGTGTGTGTATATATACAGTATATATATATATATATATATATATATATATATATATATATATATATATATAAGTATTAAAAATTATTGATTAGATATCGTCATCTTTTATCGTATTGCTGATGATGTTATTTTTTAAAACAATTTATTTAAATTGCTTATATATGCATTGGGTCTTATTCATGAAACATTCGTAAATATACGAGTAAATATGCGAGTGATTTGCGCGTAAAGAGACCTTCCCGAAAACACTTCTCCTGATTCACAAATACTTCGTAAACGTCAGATGTGATCTTGAAATGTGTGTGTGTGTTAATGAATTCCAATCAGTCGTAAATGGGATGCGCGTGCACGTTCATTCTCAATTACCATAAATCCCGCCCATTAAATCCGACTGACAACTATATATGGGCATCATATTATGACATGAATGCGAATGAAAAAGAAAAAATTCTCAGATGCAGAAATTTAAGTTTTATTATCAGAAGTTCATTCAAAACACCACATTTTATTTTCAAGCGTACATAGTGGCGTATCGGGTCCTAAAAAAAAGGAACCTAGCAGCATATTACAGATGCAGTTAATGGAGTTTCATCTGTTAATCGAACATTCCCAGAAGTGAGAAGAAAATGGTTCGACATTAAGCTTGAGAGCAAAAAACGAATTAGTTCACTTCGGAAAAATCGTATTAAAACTGGAGAAGGACCACCATCGCAGATCATATTACTGGCTCTCATAATAAGAAAAAACGTATGTAATTACTATATATAACATTTTTTCAAAATGCTGTGTAAATATGTACCCGATTAAGGTGAATTAAAATGCAGCCTTATTAATGAGCAAAACGTTCTGGTGTTAAGCGCACTATTTACGCGTGGCTGGAGCAGGTGTAGATTTCTTGTGTACCAACTAACATTTGGAAAATACGAACATATTAATGAATCCGAAAATTTACGCCAGAACCACTTTACACACGATTGACACAAAAATCCGTTCTGCCTGTGTTTCATGAATGAGACCCACTGTGTGTGTGTATATATATATATATATATATATATATATATATATATATATATATATATATAATGTATGTATGTATGTGTGTATGTATTACAATGTGTGTCTCAGCCAATATTGTTTCAGTATTTTGGATCTACTTTTATTTGTGTAAAATTTGTAAAAAATTAAAATAATTATTATTTAAGTTTTATATATATATATATATATACATATATATATATATATATATATATAGACACACAAACAAATTATTATACATTATATTACATTTATCTATTTATCTACTTGCAATGTGGCTTAACCAATCCAATTTCTCAGTTTCATCTAAGTATTTTGGATCAGTTTTTTCCTCTATGTGTGTAATGTGTGTTGTGTGTGTGTCTCAGGGCGATGGGGAACCTTCAGCAGTCTCTGGTGTGTTTTGAGAAGCGTTTGGTTGTGGCTCATGAGCTGGGAGAGTGTGGAGGAAAGGCGCAGGCGTATGGAGAACTGGGCAGTTTGCACAGCCAGCTGGGGAACTACGAGCAAGCCATCTCATGCCTGGAGCGGCAGCTCGCCATCGCCCGCGACACACAGGATCGACTGCTGGAGGGCGATGCCAGCTGCGGGCTGGGCGCGGTGTACCAGCTGATGGGTGAGCACGACACGGCTCTGCAGTTTCACCAGCTGGACCTGCAGATCGCAGAGGAGACCGGCAGCTCCAGCTGTCAGGCCCGGGCCTACGGGAACCTGGGACTCACCTACGAGTCTCTGGGTAATTTCGAGCGTGCCGTGGTGTTTCAGGAACAGCATCTGAGCGTCGCTGCTCAGACCAACGACCTGGTGGCCAAAACTCTGGCCTACAGCAGCCTGGGACGCACACACCACGCACTGCAGAACTACTCGCAGTCCGTCATGTACCTGCAGGAAGGTGAGAGCTGCATTCTGTGTCTGATAAAAGTTTCTAAAGTCATTTACAAATGCTTTGAGTTTCTGGGGAAAAAGACATTTTTCAGAAATTTGAAATTCCAGAATAGTAAAGTGTGTTTGTGTGCGTGTGTTTGTTTTGTTTATGTGTGCAAGTTTGAGTGTGTGTGTGTGTGTGTGTGTGTGTGTGTGTGTGTGTGTGTGTGTGTGTGTGTGTGTGTGTGTGTAAGTGTGTGTGTGTGTGTGTGTGTGTGTGTGTGTGCGTGCGTGTGTGTGTTTGCATGTGGGTGTGTGTGTGTGTGTGCGTGTTTGACTTCACGCGCGCACGTGTGTGTGTGTGTGTTTGTGTGTTAGCATGTGTGTATGCGTGTGCGTGTGTGTGTAATATATCTTCATGATATATAGTTGGGTTTTATGCACATATTGGAATATTGCCTGGATCCAAACACCAGGATGAGCATAAAAAGTTTTAAACACACACACACACAAACACACACACACACACACACACACACACACACACACACACACACACACACACACACACACACACACACACACACACACACACACACACACACACACACACACAAACACACACACACACACACTTTTGAAAGAAGTCTCTTCTGCTCATCAAGGCTGCATTTATTTGATCAAAATACAGTAAAATATTTGTACAATTTAAAATATCTGTTTTTTTGTAATTTATTTATGTGATGGCAAAGCTATGTTTCTAGTCTCCAGTGTCACATGGTCCTTCAGAAATCATTCTGATATGCTTAATTGCTGCTCAAGAAACAATTCTGATTATTATCAATGCTGCTTTTATAATATTTGGTAGAAACCACGATTCTTTGATAAATAGAAAGTTCAAATGAACAGCATTTATTTCAAAATGGTAATATTGTGTAACAGTTTTATGTCTTTACTGTCACTTTTGATCAATTGAATGCATCCTTGCTGAATAAAAGTATTAATTCCTTTAGAAAAAGTCACAACGACCCCAAACTTTTAAGTGTATCTCACTTTAGGTGGATATATTGTTTATTTAGTGAGAAAATTCCTAGATGCACATCAAAAAAGTCATGAATAATGACTGATTCATTTGTTCGGATGATTGAACAGTTGATTCTTCACCCTTATACCACTTTCAGATCTTTATTAAGTTGAGAGGGAAACAACTAAAGATGTCAGGACGTTGTTTATTGAGGTATAAACGTCACGTTCAGACTCTGAAGCCCGTGTTTACATGCTCAGAGAGACATCTGGTGGTTTGCTCCCTCGGAGGACATTGAAATTCAGCTCATTTGTTTGGCTTCTGGTGTTACCCTGAGCTGGAGCGCGTTATCAATCCACCGTATGTTGCTATAATAATCCTATTTGAGATGTACGGGTGAGCGCTCTCTAACACAACAAAGCTACTGATGTCCGGTTCGTGAGCAAAAGGTTATTTGGTAACACATATCTGCAAACTCTTTATTGTGATGGTCCTCCAACAGACACTCTGACTATAAGTAACTTTGCAACTACATGTCAACTTATTCTAACCCTAACTCTACTAATACTCTAATAAGAGTTAGTAGACATAAGGGTGCAATGTTACTTATAGACAACAGAATGTGTTAAAGGGACCATAAAAATAAAGTGAAACCGGTTATTTTTAGTGAACTAGTTAAACCAGTGTCTCATGGTTTATATGAAAAGGTGAGTTGACATTTAAAACGCTTTAGACACCCATGTTTCACATCATTATTGGGTGCTTTAATAATAGTATTGTGTATATGTAACGTCATAACGTGATTATGTAAACAAACTAGTGGAATGATTTTTTGCACTGGTTCACCTAAACTAAAAGAACCAGTAAAAGAAAAGAATTTCCCGTCGCTAGACCGTTTTGTTAAAAGGGTTTGTAGTTGAATTAGGTGTCCACTCAATAAAAGCTGTCCTGTCTCGCTGGTGTTTCTGAAATGGCTTTCCTCAGTTCTGTCAGCTGTCAGGAGCCGAGCGGCTCACGGGCGGCCGAACGCTTTAATCACCTTCATCCAGGACTTCTGACAGTGACCTCCCCGCTTCTTCTCTCCCGCCGAGTGGCGGAGGACAGTGGGAAAAGGACAGATAGATGTGGATCCCGTCTTTGCCAAAGGCCACCGCGTCCCTCCATCTGACAGCCAATTAACTAAGAGTGAAGGAAACCGCTCACTCTCAGCTCGGTTAAGCGTTTAATTTAAGTTGTGTGGAGAGCGAAACGTGGGCCGGTGAACCATAGCTTGTCAGGCTCCGCGTTTTGCTTGTTGTGTGTTTGATAATGAAGGTATTTGATAGGTTCGGGAACGGAGAATTAACGGCCGAAAGAGTATCTTCTCTCTTGAATCCGACACAGAAGTGACTTAAACTGCAGTTCATCGCCTGGCCACTAGAGACAGGCTCCAGAAGAGAGTCAATCCCATAAATCTCCATGTTAAAATGCCCAACTTTACAGCAGAAAAAAGTGGTTACACATTCTGGTACAAAAAGTGGTTTCGGTCTATATAGCTAATTCTGCCCTTCATGACAACTTTGAGGGGGGTGAATATTTTTTTTATAACTCATCCGTTTAAATTATATTAAGCCTTAAAGTTCTGCATAATTAAGGGCGTGGCCACTTGAGTGACAGGTGGATTGCTGCTGGTGTCACTACTAGCGTTTGTTTGCTGTCTTTTATCGTCTCGTCACCTCAGCTAATCCGCCTTTCTGTCAGAATAAAAAAACTGTTGTTTACAAAGACATATTTAGGATAAAGAAATGGATAATTGGATATTAGTGTCGTATTTACCCGTTAGAGACATGACTTCACTAAATACATACAGTGTGTGTAATTCAGTCCGATGTGGTGATGGTGTTGAGGAGGGGAGTGTTTTACTGAACATTTCTTTTGTCTTGGGTTTGAACTCGAAAGGAATCAAAGTGGGATTGAAACGCGATTAAAGTCTGTGTTGAACGGGGGGGGGGGGGAATCATTTCTGAGGCTTTTCTTCAGATCAGTGCCTGATGAGACCTAAATACCAGCGTGTCCCGACAGCCATGTCAAAGTCTGATGAGGAAAAACATAAAAACAGAGAGAATCAAAAGAATAGAGGAGGAAAAGACGACAAGAGAGGCTGTTATTGTTGGATGATTAATAGCAGAGCGCACTAAAATATGAATTTAAAAACAAGACGAGAACTGATTTCAACCACTTCTGGTTGTGAGTGCTGAGAGTTTTGGTTATGCTTTTATTAAAGGAATACTTCAGCCAACAAAAGAAAATGCATGTTTCCCCCCTAAACCCTTCTTCCAGATAAAACAGAAGGAAAAAGTATGAAATCAAAGTATATACACTACTGTTCAAATGTTTGGGGTCGGTAAGATTGTTTCATGTTTTTGAAAGAAGTCTCTTCTGCTCACCAAGGCTGCATTTATTTGATAAAAAAATACAGTAAAACGTTGAAATACAGTAAAATTATGAAATATAATTACAATTTAAAATAACTGTTTTCTACTTGAATATATGTTCAAATGTAATTTATTCCAGTGATCAAAGCTGAATTTTCAGCATCTTTAATCCAGTCTTCAGTGTCACATGATCCTTCAGAAATCACTCTGTTATACATTATTTCCATATTCTTTGATGAAGAACAGCAGAAAACATTTGTAACAAGTCTTTACTGTCACTTTTGATCACATGTCCTTGCCAAATCAAAGGATTAATAACTTTAAAAAATTCAAAATGTATATTCAATATATTTAAACTTGTTTTTTAACCAAACAGCTAATTAAGTTTAATTTATAAACTACTTTTTGTCATTTTTGAATTTTTGCAACACCTGATCATGAAATAGATGAAACACTCTCTGTGTTGTTAAAGTTAACTAAAACTATTTTGAAATGTTATGATCAATTGAAATATAGCTGGTAGGAATATAAAATATAAATATGAGGCAAAAGCTTAAACTTAAAAAAAAATTAAAATTAGAAAAGTTGCCTTGTCAACTAAGTGTTAGAAAAAAGTCTACTAAAATGCTAAGACATGAATATGAAAGCTAAATAGAAATTTTGTTTAAAATATATATTAATTAATTCATTAAATATATATTAAAATACATAAAATGGCAAACACATTGCTAAAGCTCAACGTCAAAATAAAAACTGAAAATAAAAAAATAAAAGCTTTATTCAAAATATTAATAAATACTAATAATAATACTAAAATAACAATCTTTGTCTAGAGGAGAAAGACTACAATTTAAATACAATTATCAACTTTACTGCATCTATACAAACAGACTAAAAGCCATAAAGCATACAATCTTGATATATTAAAACAAGAAAAGCAGTATTTGCTGTGGGGTTGGGATGAGTAAACTTAAACTGTTCATTTAAAACAGTTCCTGGAGAAGCATTTGTGTGTAAATCTGTGTTTCGGTGTGTCTCAGGCCTGCGTCTGGCGGAGCAGCTGGGCCGTCGTGAGGACGAAGCCAAGATTCGACACCGTCTGGGGCTCTCGCTGTGGGCCAGCGGCAATCTGGAGGAATCCCAGCACCAGGTACAACACACACACACACACACACACACACACACACACACACACAGCCAATGTACCGCAGTCCCCGCTCAGATGCTCAGGACGCTCATGAACGCTGTTCTTGACAGAGCTCCACTGTCTCCGCTTCTTCTAATGATGTGTCTGTAGGCATACGTGTGTTTGCGGACTTGTCATCGCCGTCAGACTCTTCACTTGTGACTTCATCATTGTGTGAGACAAACAAAGAGGCCGGATTTGATGTTCAGGCAGTCTCCCTGCACAAACACACACTCTCTCTTTATTCAGGCCCTAATTGATTCAGTCCAAACGAGACGAACGGCAAACACTCCGGCTGATGGTTTGTTTGAGGAATCCCTGCTGAGGATTTGGAAGTAGCGCGATTCATCTGAACGGATTACATTCGTTAGCTTCAGTGAACCGATTCAATAATTCATTTGAGTCACTCAAAGCTGCAGTGTGTGATTTCTGTGTCACTAGCAGCACTAAAGTGAACGAAATGGTCGCGGCCTAAATGCACACCGTCGATTAGTTCAGAAACGGACGTGCTGAAGTGCAAACAGAGCTTTGTTTTTTTACAGAGCTACATTTTTACAGTCGAATGATACACAAGTCAATGCTAAAGGGTCCAAGTGAATCACAAAAAGAACAGAAATCAACCTGAAAGTGACAGAAAAAAAGTGAAATATTCCAGATAGATTAGTTTAAATAACCTAATAATATTATAGGGATGCATGATATATATATATATATAGATAGATCAGCTGATATTGGCCTTTTTATGTACATTATTGTTTAAAACCATTGGGGTCAGTAACATTTTCTTTTTATGAATTAATACTTTTATTCAGCAGAGATTAAATTGATCAAAAGTGACAGTTAAGACATTTATAATAATACAAAAGATGTATTTTTCAAAGTTCTTTTGAACTTTCGATTCATCAAAGAATCCTGGAAACAAATGAATCACGGTTTCCACAAACATATGAACTGTTTTCAACATTCATAAATGTTTCTTAAGCAGCAAATCATCATATTATAATGATTTCTGGCGGATCATGTGACGCTGAAGACTGGAGTAATGATGCTGAAAATTCAGCTTTGATCACAGGAATAACTTGCAGCGTACTATATATTCACATAGAAAACAGTTCTTTTAAATAGTAATAATATTTTACAATATAACCGTTTTTACTGTATTTTTGATCAAATAAACGCTGAGCAAAAGACAGTTCTTTCAAAAATATTACAAATTCTTACCGACGCCAAACTTTTTATGTCAGTCAATATTATGTATTTATTTATCCCTGGATTATTTTGCACTAAATCAAAAGAGCAAAAGTAGATCATTGTAAAGTTTCAAGCCTTCAATTGTTGAAGAGCGCTGTCTCTTTAAGAGCTCATGTTGGAGTGAGTTGCTGTGAGAACAATTTATAAATATAAAGATGTATTTAATGTCTTATAAATGAGTTTTGCTGAACGTGAAACTAATCTAAAGTGTTGTTTTGATAGAAAATATATAAGAAAAAAAATGTGTTGAAAAAATACCCTCATAAAGGTACAAAAAAAATGACTCCCGGGAAAATAAATTATGTGGGAAATTATTGATCATTACTAAAAAAGTGTACTTTTGTTATGATTTAGACATCGCTGTTTGTTTTCCTGACACATTTTAGGATTGCTTTGTGCTCTAATCTTTTTAATAAAAAACATGAAACCAGACTGAGGTGTATTGAACCTCTGATATTATTTATTGAGCTCAAAGTGACAGATTTTATTAGATTTTTTGGCTGATTTCTTTAGGTGGTCGACTCAGACGGTGACGTCTCTGTAATCGTCTGCTCGGATCACGTTTCATCATGGCCGTCTGGGCAGGAAAGCTCTAGATTGTTCTTCTCCCTCTGTAAATTACAGCGCCGTTCTCACGTCTCGGAGACGGCGGGTCTCAAGGATGTTGATCGCATATGTGCCGAATGTCTACAGGGAGACGGAAGATTAGAGGATAATGTGTTTATATCATCGTACAGCCAATCTTGTCAATTAGGCAGCTGTGCCATTGGGGAGGGACGTCTGAAAGAGAGAGAAACCGTCATTCTCAAGCCTCACGCGCCTCTGCCAGCAGCTGTCAATCATACAGGCACGTCACGGACTACACCTTCAGATTAGTGCTGCTTTTGTTGAGACGTCCAGTTGTGTGTGTGTGTGCTGCAAGATCTCTCAAGGAAACATCACTTTAACAACATTTTTCCCTCCAAAATATTTTTCTTTTCTTTTTTTATAATACTTAAGGGTGTTTTTAAAATGATTGCTAGGGGTATTATAGGTGTTTTCTTTTAGCATCTTGAGAGAAAAGACTCCTAATCATATTCAGTTTTGGTGGGTCAGTGTTGTTATTGTTAAAGGTGGCATGAAATGGAAGTTGTGCTCGTCTCTTCTTCCATATACTGACGTATGTTCAAGTGAAACGGCTTTTGGAACAAGAGCCAATGTAGGCGGGCTTGATTTTATCCGTGGGGAATTGATTGGATGGTTGTGGTTTGCTATTGGTGGATCTCATGTGAGTGACAGGTTGCCCCGCCCTCGTCATAAAAGAACACTTCACAATAATCCTCATTTGAATAATTCATACACAGAATAAAGGGGCGGGGCCTGGTTGAGTTAGTTAGAAGTGTGTTAAACTGGTGGTTATGTAAGGGGCAGGACATTTCCCAAACACGCTCGAAGCGCTCGACCAATCACAACACACTGATCCAGCCGACCAATCAGAGCACAGTGTGCTTTTCAGAAGGAGGGGCTTCATAGAGACAGGAACTAAACAGAGCGTTACTGACTGACTGGGGAGAGAGGAGCTGCAACAATTGAGAATATGGGAAAAATAATTTAACATTCAAGCATAAAAACCTGCTCTAGTAGAGCCTAAAAACAACATCAAGAGTTTGGAAAACGGCATATAGGTCCGCTCTAAAAAGCGACACACTAGATATCGACATATGAATGAACTATAGTTATCTCTGCATATTAAACTAGGCAATGAGAAAGTATTTTGGCCTCCAAAATATGACAGAAGGTGTACATGCTCTTGTAATGTGTCGACCGAGCGTTTGTGTCTGCGTTTGCTGAGTGTTTCAGGCCGTAGAGTGGAGAAAATGAAAAGAAACCCGAGTCAGCTGATAGTACAGCGTGTGTGAGTGTAGTAATAGTAGCTTTTCATGGCCTTCCTCCCTGGTGACTCAGTTTGGTGTGTGTGTGATGTATAGACAGTTCTGGAGCACTGCAGATTGCAGATGGTGTGTGTGTGTGTGTGTGTGTGTGTGTGTGTGTGAGTGTGTGTGTGTGTGTGTGTGTGTGTGTGTGTGTGTGTGTGTGTGTGTGTGTGTGTGTGTGTGTGTGTGTGTGTGTGTGTGTGTGTGTGTGTGTGCTGATGCATTCCGCTCTTAATTGATTGCAGGCTGGCTGTGCTGTATGCTGATGAAGGGCTCTCTGCAGCCGAACCCCTGAGAAACGCTGCATTCCACGCCACAAACACACACATATATCTTGAAAACACATAAATACTCAAACATGCAGCATCAGCCAGCACTGGGGGCGCTGAAGAACAAGATACTGCTCGTGTGAAGGAGGACGGCTTGACAAGAAAAATACACTGTAAACAAAGATGTTTCGAAGTTCTAAATGAAAATGACTGGAGTGTATTTTACAAGAAAATACTAGTTCAGTCTATCTGCTTCAAAATCTCACGTTTAATTCAATGTGTTACTTGACATTTCTTGGTAAATATTTGTGAAATTTGCTAGCAATCATTGAGTGAAATGGTTTCAAAATAAATCCTACACCTTTTTTTCAGTTTTTAGACACTGCAAAGTTTTTATAAACTCTATTTTTGTCTAGTTTTGCTGTAAAAATATTGAAATATTCTGTAAACAAGACTCATTTGCTTGAGGAGCAAATTGCATTAGATATTAAGACTTCCTTTTATCAACTTTTAAAGTTATTGCATTAATATTTCTCTTCCCAAGTGTTTTTCTTGTTGTAAGCATAAACCTCACTAAGTTAAGTCCGATTTCTGCATAAAATAAGGAAAACATATTTGTAAGTCGTGTACGCTGAATAACATTGAACATACATTGAATACACAACTCTTATATATATATATATATACATCAACAATTTGGTAACACTTTAGTTTAGGGTCCAATGCTCACTATTAAGTTGCTTATTATCATGCATATTACTAGGATATTGGTGGTTTATAATTAATTATAAAGCACATTTTAATTCCTTATTCTGCATGATCTTATTCTACATCCCTTAATCCACCCTATACCTACACTTAACAACTACCTTAATAACTATTAATAAGCAGTAATGAGGAGTTTATTGAGGCAAAAGTCGTAGTTAATAGTGAGAATTGAACCCTAATCTAAAGTGTGACAATTAATAAAATATATTAACTGAGTTGAAGACGCAGGGACAAAAAGCAGCACTTTACTAAATATTTATTTCACTGCAAAAAAGAAGACACTGAAATTTGATCAGTGAATCGTTAATTTGATTAGTGAATCTTTCTTTTCACCAATGAATCATTTATTTGATTAGTGAATCTTTTATTTCACCAGTGAATCATTTATTGATTAGCAGATATTTTATATCACCAGTAAATTGTTTATTGATTAGCAAATCTTTTATTTCACCAGTGAATCGCTTATTGCTTAGTGAGTCGTTTGTATCACCGGTGAATCGTTTATTGATTAGTGAATCTTTTATTTCACCAGTGAATCGTTTATTTAATCATTGCATCATTTATATGAACTGTAAATCATTTACTTGGTCTGTGAATTGGTTTTTACTGTACATGAACCATGCAAATGAATCTATTCACTAAAACAAATCAGATAAAAAACTACTTATAGTCCCCCTGTGGTGAAAATCAAGCTTTTAATGTTGTTTATATGTCTGTGTTGTGTTTTTAATATGCTTTAAAACAAACCATGTGTAAATTCATATGTCGACAGCATAGCTGAGTATTTTCTCCTTAAAACTGCAGTGAACCAAAGACAGTCTCAAAAACACGCTTTGAAATCGCTGGTGTTTCTTACGTCACAAACTACCTTGTAACCAACTTGTTGATCAACTTGCCTGCTGGCTTTTGCGTATCATTAACAGAGAACTAGCAGGGGAGGCTCGAGATAAGCTCGGGTAGATTTAGCAATATAGCGGGTGTATGATGTATATTACTATGATATGATGAACAATATGCCTTTCTCTACTGACGTTCTGAGTTGTTCAAATCGTTTCTGATGATTGTTAGAAGAAAGATGCGAACGGGAACATAGTTTGTGTAGCATTAGCAACACATTATTAGCTGTTTGATAACTTAGTCAAGCATTTGGCTAATCATATTAATTACCGTTATGTGTCCGACGTTGTAAAGAGCGATACCATTGTGCAGTGTTTACCTCAGTAAGTTGACCGGGTGAATCTGTGAGCTGCCGTGAGTGAGTGGAGGCGGGGCAAATTAGCATATTCATGGCTCCTCGATATTAAATGAGGCAAGGGTGTAGAGTTACATTCAAGCTATTTTAAGGCATGAAGAAAACTTCGCCACACTACAGAAAAACTTAGTTAAGTTAGCATTGCTACTTTAGGTTTGTTCTCAATTCAGATGTCAGCTACATACTCGTTTTCTCCCTCACGCACACGAGCTGTCAGCGGTGGCAGCGTAACACACACACACACGTACGTACGCTGACTCTGAATGAGAGCTTATCATTAGCCAGAAATACCACGTCAGTCATCCCACACACTAACTCGCCTCAAAACGCTTTCCATCTCTTAACGAGAACGAGCCGCTTGCAGTGCAAACACAACTGTGGCTGTTTTAGGACGTTCATTTCCACATGTGCCTAGATTGGTTTTATGTTGCTCAAAGGCTTCATAAGGGCTTCATCTTGACTTGCTATGAAAACAAGCATAGAAATGTGTGAAAGTGATGTGTGTTTAAGGCGTAGAAGTCTGCTGCCCTCCGCTGGTCACATCTGAGCACTGCAGATAAACACGCTGGTCTCATTAGGCGTCATGTTTCTCTGTAGCGTGATAACACACGTTGCAGCGTTTCGTGATCGGTGTCAGAGCAGGTCAGTGCTTTATTATTAACACATGTGTGAATCTTGTTTTTGCCTCACAGCTGTACCGTGCGTCGGCTCTGTTCGAGACCATTCGTCATGAAGCCCAGCACAGCACTGACTACAAGCTCTCGCTGTTCGACCTGCAGACCTCCTCGTACCAGGCTCTCCAGAGGGTCCTCGTCAGCCTTGGTATAAATATTCTCCTCTTCTTCTTCCTTACTGCTTATATCATGCGTTAACCATTCAGACCACAGAACAGTGTTTAAACGCTTAAGGATTAATGGAAAGTCACTATGAAGGGGTTTATTTGGCTTAAATGACCAGCTGACTGCACATGAAATGGCTACATTGCAAGAAAAGACTTCTTAATGAGTTAATTAGTCTCTTTTGGCTTGTTTACCAGTTCAGATATCTAAAAATCCTTGAAACGTGATACATTTATTTGTGTAGATTTTTGTAAAATTTGTGTAAAATGTGAAAGTGCAGTGTTGCTTTTCAAGCAAATGTATCTTTGTTCAAGGATTTATAGATGGTTAGAAGTCTTAAAAGTCTTTTATGCTCATCTGATTTATTTGGGGAAAAATACAGTAATGTTTTGAAATATTATTACAATTTAGAATACCTATTTTCTATGTATTATTGTATATTGTATAATGTAATTTATTCCTGTGATCAAAGCTGAATTTTCTGCATCATTACTCCAGTCTTAAGAGTCACATGATCCTTCAGAAATCATTCTAATGTGTTGATTTGCTGCTCAAGAAACATTTTTTTTTTATATTATGGTTAAAGACGGGTGTGCTGCTTCATATTTTCTGACACATTTTCTTTTTTAAGATTCTTCGATGAATATAGAAAGTTCAAAAGAACAGCATTTATTTTAAATATAATCTTTTGGAACATTATTAATGTCTTTACTGTCACTTTTGATTAATGTAATGCATCCTTGATGAATAAAAATATTTAAAAGAAATTGACCCCAAGGTTTTAGAGAGTAGTGTAAATATAGATTTGAGTTCCTTTTTCGTACATTAGAAGCTTTACAATATTTAAAAATCACAAAATTGCATCATGAAAGACCAATAAAAATGGTCCCAATGCTAGTTTTCATAAGTCATATGATAGCTATACGCGATTAATAGACCAGAATTCACAGAAAAAGCTTAATATAAAATAAAACAATGATTTGATGACAAATGCTAGAGCAAGACACTCCTCTTCTCATCTCAAATACGAATAAAAACATTAGCATATACAGTATAAAGTGTTTGTAGAGTAAAGATTTACCATTGCATTGCAAACAAGCAGAGATGTTCCAAACCGTGTGCGGTACTTCATTCACAATTGAGTTTTGAGGTTTGACTGACAGTTTGAGAGAGTTATGAGGTTTAGTCACAAGCTCTTTTAACACTTTTCATGGTTTGCATTTTGCAATGACATGCAAATGCATGTCAAATGACAATGCAAATAAAGTCTAATTGCAATGACAAATAAAGTCTAATTGTAATTCTGATGTTTTCCTCAGGGCATCATGATGAAGCTCTGGCCGTGGCGGAGCGCGGACGCACTCGGGCTTTTGCAGATCTGCTGGTGGAGAGACAGACGGGCCAGCAGGACTCGGACCCGTACACACCCGTGACGGTCGAGCACATTCTGGACACAGTGAACGGGCAGCGGGCCCTGGTGCTCTACTTCTCCCTGGCGGCGGGATACCTGTACAGCTGGCTCCTGGCCCCGGGGTCCGGTAAGACACTCCAGAGTCCGCTTCAAACCCCGCAAGGGTTCATTAATGAACTCCCATTATGCTGAAATATAGACTAACACTCTGCATAACTTTATACGGTCTGAAGGACTTCACTCATGGGGATGCTTCAAAAACACAAGCTTAATATATCCGTCTGATGCATGTATAGAGTGTGTGAGTGTGTGTGAGAGAGAGAGTTTGAGTGTGTGAGAGTGTGTGAGAGAGAGAGAGAGCATGCGCTCTTTACCAGGTAACATGAGAAAACAACACTTTTTAATGCATAGCACAAACTGATGCGCTGCTTTAAATACAAAGTAAAGATGTGTGATTAGTTAGGTCTACTTCAATTATCAGTCATGCAATAATGTAACGCGTTTTTTCCATGTGTGTGTGCGTAGGTGCGTGTGTGTGTGTGTACATTTACATTACATTTACATTTAGTCATTTAGCAGACGCTTTTATCCAAAGCGACTTACAACTGAGGACTAAAGACAAGTCAAGTCATTGTGAAGAGGCAAAAGTATGTGTGTGTGAAGTATGGAGAGAAAGTGGGGAGAAGTCATGTGACTCGCCTTACTGCATGCAAAATATTTATATGCAATATGATAATATTTATAAGTGCTACGAAGAGTTGTGCATGTGCAAGCGACGGGATTTGGGATGTACGAGCACCGCTTGCGGAGGCTAGAACAGACTCCAATGTCTTCCATTGAAAACAAACTAGAGACTTTCTGCGTGTAAAACTGCCTTTGTTGAAGTGGTACTGCCGGTCCATTTTATGAGTTGTCCACCGGGAAATTTCCCGATTCTCCCACTGGCCTGATTTTCAGCATCATTACTCCAGTCTTCAGTGTCACATGATCCTTCAGAAATCATTCTAATATGATGATTTGCTGCTCAAGAAACATTTATGATTATTATCAATGTTGAAAACAGTTGTGCTGCTTCATATTTTTGTGGATTCTTTGAACAGAAAGTTCAAAAGAACAGCATTTATTTAAAATAGAAATCTTTTGTAACATTTTAAATGTCTTTACCCCAAACTGGTTCAAAACTGCTACCCCAAACAAAATAATATTGTGGGAATGGTTTTCAACATTGATAATAATCATAAATGTTTCTTGAGCGTCAAATCATCATATTAGAATGATTTCTGAAGGATCATGTGACACTGAAGACTGGAGTAATGATGCTGAAAATTCAGTTTTGATCACAGGATTAAAATGTACTGTACTTTTAATTAAATAAACGCAGCCTTGGTGAGCAGAAGAGGCTTCAAAAACAAAACAAAAAAATCACTTTTGACAGTAAGTGTAAAGTGTGTATGTCTTGCAGTGATGTGTGATGTAGTGTGTGTTGAGCTCAGACTGACTGAAGTGATGGAGTGATGTGATGTGGGTGGGGGGGGGGGTGATGGAGGTGTGGTGTAGTGTGTGTGGAGCTCAGACTGACTGAAGTGATGTGTGATGTAGGGCTGCAACTAACGATTATTTTGATAATCGATTAATCGGACGATTATTTTTTCGATTAATCGATTAATCGGATAGAAATTAAATTAGATTTTTTTTTTATTATAACTAAATAAAACCGTAAATCAGGGTATTTATGTGTAAAAGTGTACTTTAAAAAGTGCAAAAGCCACACATTGAGTTTTACTAATATCAATATTTGCATTGTTTTTAATGATAATTGCTGATGGCAAGTTGACAAACATGATTATTGTTAAAAAAATGATATCCAACATATTATGTTTTAACAAAATTTTTGTTAAAACAAATTTACACAGACATGTTGTTCAGATGTGAATATCTGAACTAAAAACAAACTAAAAACATCTAAAATATATAATTCATTTAATTTTTATTTAAAATTTATTATATATAAGGAATATAAGGATAAAGAATATAATATAGGCCTATATTATATATATAATACGAAAATAATATAATATAAGGATAAATTGATTAAATAAATATAGAAAGACTGAAAACAATTGTGTGAACGTAGAGCCGCAGTAGATCGCGTTTGAAAAACAATTAAAACTTAGTAGACAAATGCTATAAAAAGAGAACGGAATGGAGGTAACGTTACCCAGCAAGCTAACAGGCTTGAGTAAAGGACAGGAGAAATTATGCATTAGTGCACAAGCATTCGCTGAAAACCACTGAGTACAGTGACTAAAAAACAATATTTTACTGCTGCTGTTATTAACTTCCTTTGTATTTAATGCTTCACTTTGTAAACACCGTTTTAATTTAACCTATTTCTGCGGTAGCGCTATTTTAATCCATCACTTACGTTGGGAGCGAACTGATTGCACAACCTGATGCTCGAGACAAAATACAGACATCCCGGAAGTCCCGGGAGTCTCCCGCATATTGATTGCGGCTCGCTGATGCCCGCGAATTAGTTCAAACTCCCGAAATCTAGAAAGCGCATGCGAGACAGAAGAGACTGCTCCAAACCGTGTAGCGCGCGCGCTCGGCAGAGCGCCTGAGGGAGAGAGACCTTGCGTGTGTGTGCGTACCAGTAAACGCTCCCCGTGACGTAAGCAGACCAACTAATCGATAATGACATTCGTTGACAACGATTTCCATAATCGATTATAATCGATTTTATCGATTAGTTGTTGCAGCCCTAGTGTGATGTAGTGTGTGTTGAGCTCAGACTGACCGAAGCGATGGAGTGATGTGATGTGGGTGGGCGAGTGATGGAGGTGTGATGTAGTGTGTGTGTTGAGCTCAGACTGACTGAAGTGATGGAGTGATGTGATGTGGGTGGGCGGGTGATGGAGGTGTGGTGTAGTGTGTGTTGAGCTCAGACTGACTGAAGTGATGGAGTGATGTGATGTGGGTGGGGGGTGATGGAGGTGTGGTGTAGTGTGTGCGGAGCTCAGACTGACTGAAGTGATGGAGTGATGTGATGTGGGTGGGGGTGTGTGGAGGTGTGGTGTAGTGTGTGTTGAGGTCAGACTGACTAAAGTGTGGAGTGATGTGGGGGGCGGGTGATGGAGGTGTGGTGTAGTGTGTGTTGAGCTCAGACTGACTGAAGCGATGGAGTGATGTGATATGGGTGGGGGGGTGATTGAGGTGTGGTGTAGTGTGTGTGGAGCTCAGACTGACTGAAGCGATGGAGTGATGTGATGTGGGTGGGGGGTGATGGAGGTGTGATGTAGTGTGTGTTGAGCTCAGACTGACTGAACTGATGGAGTGATGTGATGTGGGTGGGCGGGTGATGGAGGTGTGATGTAGTGTGTGTGTTGAGCTCAGACTGACTGAAGTGATGGAGTGATGTGTAGTGTGTGTTGAGTTCAGACTGACTGAAGTGATGGAGTGATGTGATGTGGGTGGGGGGTGATGGAGGTGTGATGTAGTGTGTGTTGAGCTCAGACTGACTGAAGTGATGGAGTGATGTGATGTGGGTGGGGGGGGGTGATGGAGGTGTGGTGTAGTGTGTTGAGTTCAGACTGACTGAAGCGATGGAGTGATGTGATGTGGGTGGGGGGGTGATGGAGGTGTGGTGTAGTGTGTGTTGAGCTCAGACTGACTGAAGTGATGGAGTGATGTGATGTGGGTGGGCTGGTGATGGAGGTGTGGTGTAGTGTGTGTTGAGCTCAGACTGACTGAAGTGATGGAGTGATGTGATGTGGGTGGGGGGTGATGGAGGTGTGATGTAGTGTGTGTGGAGCTCAGACTGACTGAAGTGATGGAGTGATGTGATGTGGATGGGCGGGTGATGGAGGTGTGGTGTAGTGTGTGTTGAGCTCAGACTGACTGAAGTGATGGAGTGATGTGATGTGGGTGGGTGGGTGATGGAGGTGTGATGGAGTGTGTGTGTTGAGCTCAGACTGAATGAAGCGATGGTGTGATGTCGGTGGGGGTGATGGAGGTGTAGTGTAGTGTGTGTGTGGAGCTCAGACTGACTGAAGAGATGGAGTGATGTGATGTGGGTGAGGGCGTGATGGAGGTGTGATGTAGTGTGTGTGGAGCTCAGACTGACTGAAGTGATGGAGTGATGTGATGTGGGTGGGGGGGTGATGGAGGTGTGATGTAGTGTGTGTTGAGGTCAGACTGACTGAAGTGATGGAGTGATGTGATTTGATGTGGGTGGGGGGTGATGGAGGTGTGATGTAGTGTGTGTGTTGAGCTCAGACTGACTGAAGTGATGGAGTGATGTGATGTGGGTGGGGGGGTGATGGAGGTGTGATGTAGTGTGTGTTGAGCTCAGACTGACTGAAGTGATGTAGTGATGTGATGTGGGTAGGTGGGTGATGGAGGTGCGGTGTAATGTGTGTGTTGAGCTCAGACTGACTGAAGCGATGGAGTGATGTGATGTGGGTGGGGGGATGATGGAGGTATGATGTAGTGTGTGTGGAGCTCAGACTGACTGAAGTGATGGAGTGATGTGATGTGGGTGGGGGGGTTATGGAGGTGTGATTTAGTGTGTGTGGAGCTCAGACTGACTGAAGTGATGGAGTGATGTGATGTGGGTGGGGGGGTGATGGAGGTGTGGTGTAGTGTGTGTGTTGAGCTCAGACTGACTGAAGTGATTGAGTGATGTGATGTGGTTGGGGGGGGTGATGGAGGTGTGATGTAGTGTGTGTGTTGAGTTCAGACTGACTGTAGCGATGGAGTGATGTGGGTGGGGGGGTGATGGAGGTGTGGTGTAGTGTGTGTGGAGCTCAGACTGACTGAAGCGATGGAGTGATGTGATGTGGGTGGGGGGGTGATGGAGGTGTGATGTAGTGTGTGTGTTGAGCTCAGACTGACTGAAGTGATGGAGTGATGTGATGTGAGTGAGGGGGTGATGGAGGTGTGGTGTAGTGTGTGTGGAGCTCAGACTGACTGAAGTGATTGAGTGATGTGATGTGGGGTGATGGAGGTGTGGTGTAGTGTGTGTGGAGCTCAGACTGACTGAAGTGATGGAGTGATGTGATGTGGGTGGGGGGGTGATGGAGGTGTGGTGTAGTGTGTGTGTTGAGCTCAGACTGACTGAAGTGATGGAGTGATGTGATGTGGGTGGCGGGGTGATGGAGGTGTGGTGTAGTGTGTGTGGAGCTCAGACTGACTGAAGTGATGGAGTGATGTGATGTGGGTGGAGGGGACGATGGAGGTGTGGTGTAGTGTGTGTGGAGCTCAGACTGACTGAAGTGATGGAGTGATGTGATATGGGGGGGGTTGATGGAGGTGTGGTGTAGTGTGTGTGGAGCTCAGACTGACTGAAGTGATGGAGTGATGTGATGTGGGTGGGGGGGTGATGGAGGTGTGGTGTAGTGTGTGTGGAGCTCAGACTGACTGAAGTGATGGAGTGATGTGATATGGGGGGGGTGATGGAGGTGTGGTGTAGTGTGTGTGTTGAGCTCAGACTGACTGAAGTGATGGAGTGATGTCGGTTGGGGGGGGTAATGGAGGTTTGATGTAGTGTCAGTGTGTTGAGCTCAGACTGACTGAAGCGATGGAGTGATGTGATGTGGGTGGGCGGGTGATGGAGGTGTGGTGTAGTGTGTGTTGAGCTCAGACTGACTGAAGTGATGGAGTGATGTGATGTGGGTGGGGGGTGATGGAGGTGTGGTGTAGTGTGTGCGGAGCTCAGACTGACTGAAGTGATGGAGTGATGTGATGTGGGTGGGGGTGTGTGGAGGTGTGGTGTAGTGTGTGTTGAGGTCAGACTGACTAAAGTGTGGAGTGATGTGGGGGGTGGGTGATGGAGGTGTGGTGTAGTGTGTGTTGAGCTCAGACTGACTGAAGCGATGGAGTGATGTGATGTGGGTGGGGGGGTGATTGAGGTGTGGTGTAGTGTGTGTGGAGCTCAGACTGACTGAAGCGATGGAGTGATGTGATGGGGGTGGGGGGTGATGGAGGTGTGATGTAGTGTGTGTTGAGCTCAGACTGACTGAACTGATGGAGTGATGTGATGTGGGTGGGCGGGTGATGGAGGTGTGATGTAGTGTGTGTGTTGAGCTCAGACTGACTGAAGTGATGGAGTGATGTGTAGTGTGTGTTGAGTTCAGGCTGACTGAAGTGATGGAGTGATGTGATGTGGGTGGGGGGTGATGGAGGTGTGATGTAGTGTGTGTTGAGCTCAGACTGACTGAAGTGATGGAGTGATGTGATGTGGGTGGGGGGGGGTGATGGAGGTGTGGTGTAGTGTGTTGAGTTCAGACTGACTGAAGCGATGGAGTGATGTGATGTGGGTGGGGGGGTGATGGAGGTGTGGTGTAGTGTGTGTTGAGCTCAGACTGACTGAAGTGATGGAGTGATGTGATGTGGGTGGGCTGGTGATGGAGGTGTGGTGTAGTGTGTGTTGAGCTCAGACTGACTGAAGTGATGGAGTGATGTGATGTGGGTGGGGGGTGATGGAGGTGTGATGTAGTGTGTGTGGAGCTCAGACTGACTGAAGTGATGGAGTGATGTGATGTGGATGGGCGGGTGATGGAGGTGTGGTGTAGTGTGTGTTGAGCTCAGACTGACTGAAGTGATGGAGTGATGTGATGTGGGTGGGTGGGTGATGGAGGTGTGATGGAGTGTGTGTGTTGAGCTCAGACTGAATGAAGCGATGGTGTGATGTCGGTGGGGGTGATGGAGGTGTAGTGTAGTGTGTGTGTGGAGCTCAGACTGACTGAAGAGATGGAGTGATGTGATGTGGGTGAGGGCGTGATGGAGGTGTGATGTAGTGTGTGTGGAGCTCAGACTGACTGAAGTGATGGAGTGATGTGATGTGGGTGGGGGGGTGATGGAGGTGTGATGTAGTGTGTGTTGAGGTCAGACTGACTGAAGTGATGGAGTGATGTGATTTGATGTGGGTGGGGGGTGATGGAGGTGTGATGTAGTGTGTGTGTTGAGCTCAGACTGACTGAAGTGATGGAGTGATGTGATGTGGGTGGGGGGGTGATGGAGGTGTGATGTAGTGTGTGTTGAGCTCAGACTGACTGAAGTGATGTAGTGATGTGATGTGGGTAGGTGGGTGATGGAGGTGCGGTGTAATGTGTGTGTTGAGCTCAGACTGACTGAAGCGATGGAGTGATGTGATGTGGGTGGGGGGATGATGGAGGTATGATGTAGTGTGTGTGGAGCTCAGACTGACTGAAGTGATGGAGTGATGTGATGTGGGTGGGGGGGTTATGGAGGTGTCATTTAGTGTGTGTGGAGCTCAGACTGACTGAAGTGATGGAGTGATGTGATGTGGGTGGGGGGGTGATGGAGGTGTGGTGTAGTGTGTGTGTTGAGCTCAGACTGACTGAAGTGATTGAGTGATGTGATGTGGTTGGGGGGGGGTGATGGAGGTGTGATGTAGTGTGTGTGTTGAGTTCAGACTGACTGTAGCGATGGAGTGATGTGGGTGGGGGGGGTGATGGAGGTGTGGTGTAGTGTGTGTGGAGCTCAGACTGACTGAAGCGATGGAGTGATGTGATGTGGGTGGGGGGGTGATGGAGGTGTGATGTAGTGTGTGTGTTGAGCTCAGACTGACTGAAGTGATGGAGTGATGTGATGTGAGTGAGGGGGTGATGGAGGTGTGGTGTAGTGTGTGTGGAGCTCAGACTGACTGAAGTGATTGAGTGATGTGATGTGGGGTGATGGAGGTGTGGTGTAGTGTGTGTGGAGCTCAGACTGACTGAAGTGATGGAGTGATGTGATGTGGGTGGGGGGGTGATGGAGGTGTGGTGTAGTGTGTGTGTTGAGCTCAGACTGACTGAAGTGATGGAGTGATGTGATGTGGGTGGCGGGGTGATGGAGGTGTGGTGTAGTGTGTGTGGAGCTCAGACTGACTGAAGTGATGGAGTGATGTGATGTGGGTGGAGGGGACGATGGAGGTGTGGTGTAGTGTGTGTGGAGCTCAGACTGACTGAAGTGATGGAGTGATGTGATATGGGGGGGGTTGATGGAGGTGTGGTGTAGTGTGTGTGGAGCTCAGACTGACTGAAGTGATGGAGTGATGTGATGTGGGTGGGGGGGTGATGGAGGTGTGGTGTAGTGTGTGTGGAGCTCAGACTGACTGAAGTGATGGAGTGATGTGATATGGGGGGGGTGATGGAGGTGTGGTGTAGTGTGTGTGTTGAGCTCAGACTGACTGAAGTGATGGAGTGATGTCGGTTGGGGGGGGTAATGGAGGTTTGATGCAGTGTCAGTGTGTTGAGCTCAGACTGACTGAAGCGATGGAGTGATGTGATGTGGGTGGGCGGGTGATGGAGGTGTGGTGTAGTGTGTGTTGAGCTCAGACTGACTGAAGTGATGGAGTGATGTGATGTGGGTGGGGGGTGATGGAGGTGTGGTGTAGTGTGTGCGGAGCTCAGACTGACTGAAGTGATGGAGTGATGTGATGTGGGTGGGGGTGTGTGGAGGTGTGGTGTAGTGTGTGTTGAGCTCAGACTGACTAAAGTGTGGAGTGATGTGGGGGGTGGGTGATGGAGGTGTGGTGTAGTGTGTGTTGAGCTCAGACTGACTGAAGCGATGGAGTGATGTGATGTGGGTGGGGGGGTGATTGAGGTGTGGTGTAGTGTGTGTGGAGCTCAGACTGACTGAAGCGATGGAGTGATGTGATGTGGGTGGGGGGTGATGGAGGTGTGATGTAGTGTGTGTTGAGCTCAGACTGACTGAACTGATGGAGTGATGTGATGTGGGTGGGCGGGTGATGGAGGTGTGATGTAGTGTGTGTGTTGAGCTCAGACTGACTGAAGTGATGGAGTGATGTGTAGTGTGTGTTGAGTTCAGACTGACTGAAGTGATGGAGTGATGTGATGTGGGTGGGGGGTGATGGAGGTGTGATGTAGTGTGTGTGTTGAGTTCAAACTGACTGAAGCGATGGAGCGATGTGATGTGGGTAGGGGGTGATGGAGGTGTGGTGCAGTGTGTGTGTTGAGCTCAGACTGACTGAAGTGATGGAGTGATGTGATGTGGGTGGGCGTGATGGAGGTGTGGTGTAGTGTGTGTGTTGAGCTCAGACTGACTGAAGCGATGGAGCGATGTGATGTGAGTGAGGGGGTGATGGAGGTGTGGTGTAGTGTGTGTGGAGCTCAGACTGACTGAAGTGATTGAGTGATGTGATGTGGGTGGGGGGTGATGGAGGTGTGGTGTAGTGTGTGTGGAGCTCAGACTGACTGAAGTGATGGAGTGATGTGATGTGGGTGGGGGGGTGATGGAGGTGTGGTGTAGTGTGTGTGTTGAGCTCAGACTGACTGAAGTGATGGAGTGATGTGATGTGGGTGGGGGGGTGATGGAGGTGTGGTGTAGTGTGTGTGGAGCTCAGACTGACTGAAGTGATGGAGTGATGTGATGTGGGTGGAGGGGACGATGGAGGTGTGGTGTAGTGTGTGTGGAGCTCAGACTGACTGAAGTGATGGAGTGATGTGATATGGGGGGGGGTTGATGGAGGTGTGGTGTAGTGTGTGTGGAGCTCAGACTGACTGAAGTGATGGAGTGATGTGATGTGGGTGGGGGGGTGATGGAGGTGTGGTGTAGTGTGTGTGGAGCTCAGACTGACTGAAGTGATGGAGTGATGTGATATGGGGGGGGGTGATGGAGGTGTGGTGTAGTGTGTGTGTTGAGCTCAGACTGACTGAAGTGATGGAGTGATGTCGGTTGGGGGGGGGTAATGGAGGTTTGATGTAGTGTCAGTGTGTTGAGCTCAGACTGACTGAAGCGATGATGTGATTTGGGTGGGGGGATGATGGAGGTGTGATGTAGTGTGTGTGTTGAGCTCAGACTGACTGAAGTGATGGAGTGATGTGGGTGGGGGGGTGATGGAGGTGTGGTGTAGTGTGTGTGGAGCTCAGATTGACTGACGTGATGGAGTGATGTGATGTGGGTGGGGGGGGTGATGGAGATGTGGTGTAGTGTGTGTGTTGAGCTCAGACTGACTGAAGTGATGGATTGATGTGATGTGGGTGGGGGGGTGATGGAGGTCTGGTGTAGTGTGTGTGTGTAGCTCAGACTGACTGAAGTGATGGAGTGATGTGATGTGGGTGGGGGGGTGATGGAGGTATGGTGTAGTGTGTGTTGAGCTCAGACTTACTGAAGTGATGGAGTGATGTGATGTGGGTGGGGGGTGATGGAGGTGTGGTGTAGTGTGTGTGTTGAGCTCAGACTGACTGAAGTGATGGAGTGATGTGATATGGGTGGGGGGGTGATGGAGGTGTGGTGTAGTGTGTGTGTTGAGCTCAGACTGACTGAAGTGATGGAGTGATGTGGGTGGGGGGGTGATGGAGGTGTGATGTAGTGTGTGTGTTGAACTCAGACTGACTGATGCGATGATGTGATTTGGGTGGGGGGGGTGATGGAGGTGTGATGTAGTGTGTGTGTTGAGCTCAGACTGACTGAAGTGATGGAGTGATGTGATGTGGGTGAGGTGTGATGGAGGTGTGGTGTAGTGTGTGTGTTGATTTCAGACTGACTGAAGCGATGGAGTGATGTGATGTGGGTGGGGGGGTGATGGAGGTGTGATGTAGTGTGTGTTGAGCTCAGACTGACTGAAGCGATGGAGTGATGTGATGTGGGTGGGGGGGTGATGGAGGTGTGGTGTAGTGTGTGTGTTGAGTGCAGACTGACTGAAGCGATGGAGTGATGTGATGTGGGTGGGGGGTGATGGAGGTGTGATATAGTGTGTGTTGAGCTCAGACTGACTGAAGCGATGGAGCCATGTGATGTGGGTGGGGGGTGATGGAGGTGTGGTGTAGTGTGTGTGTTGAGTTCAAACTGACTGAAGCGATGGAGCGATGTGATGTGGGTAGGGGGTGATGGAGGTGTGGTGCAGTGTGTGTGTTGAGCTCAGACTGACTGAAGTGATGGAGTGATGTGATGTGGGTGGGCGTGATGGAGGTGTGGTGTAGTGTGTGTGTTGAGCTCAGACTGACTGAAGCGATGGAGCGATGTGATGTGGGTAGGGGGTGATGGAGGTGTGGTGTAGTGTGTGTGTTGAGCTCAGACTGACTGAAGCGATGGAGTGATGTGATGTGGGTGGGGGTGATGGAGGTGTGATATAGTGTGTGTGTTGAGCTCAGACTGACTGAAGCGATGAAGCGATGTGATGTGGGTAGGGGGTGATGGAGGTGTGGTGTAGTGTGTGTGGAGCTCAGACTGACTGAAGCGATGGAGTGATGTGATGTGGGTGGGGGGGTGATGGAGGTGTGGTGTAGTGTGTGTGTTGAGCTCAGACTGACTGAAGCGATGGAGTGATGTGATGTGGGTGGGGGGGTGATGGAGGTGTGGTGTAGTGTGTGTTGAGCTCAGACTGACTGAAGCGATGGAGTGATGTGATGTGGGTGGGGGGGTGATGGAGGTGTGGTGTAGTGTATGTGTTGAGCTCAGACTGACTGAAGCGATGGAGTGATGTGATGTGGGTGGGGGGGTGATGGAGGTCTGGTGTAGTGTGTGTGTTGAGCTCAGACTGACTGAAGTGATGGAGTGATGTGATGTGGGTGGGGGGGGGGTGATGGAGGTGTGGTGTAGTGTGTGTGTTGAGCTAAGACTGACTGAAGCGATGGAGTGATGTGATGTGGGTGGGGGGGGGGTGATGGAGGTGTCAGACAGACACAGCACACGCCTGAACCCTTCATCAGAGACACGCTGAGACACTGTCTGTCTGTCTGAACACACACCACCAACACAACACACACTCCTCGTCTTTACACTAACAGATCAAAAAAAAAAAAAAAAAAAAAATATGTCAATAAACTAAAGACTACTGATGTAAATAATAGCCTTCATGTACATATTTACATAAATATACATACATAAAGTCCAGGGGTCAGAAGGTAAAAGTCCTGCCATATGTTTATTCCACCCATGAACTCAGTCAGCTGATTTCACTAATTAGTTCTATCTCCTGGCTGAAAAACTGCTAATTAGCAAATCCAGGTGATTGGAACAAAATACCGAGGAGGACTTTTACTTTCTGAACCTGGACTGTATACCTCTGCGTACATACATATACATTTGTAAATGTAGCAAGTTGGGAACACAGGACAAAAATTCATATTTTCATGAAGAAAGCACAAGAAAGAAAAACATTAAAAAGATACAGTTTTAAAAAAATACTTAGATTAAAAGTTGATGGCAGGTATTTTAAGTCATTAATTAGCCAGAAGGCAGCTGTTACACACTCAAACACGCCGTGATTTTGGCTGAACCTCATCCTACATGAAAAAAAACTGTTGTTTGACCTAAATCTGGGTTTGCTTCACTTTCAAAAGTATAGCATCGAGTGACACACACACACACACACACACACACGTACACATGCTCAGTTTCACACTGTGGTATTCCTCACACCTTCTGTTCCCCACGGCTTCATTGTGCCGCCTGCTGTTTGGTGGAGCTGGTAAAAAGCTGGGAATTAATGCAAAGCGGCAGTACCACCTGCCTCCCTAATGCCACCAGGCACAACCACACACACACTTAAAACACACTCCATAAATATAAATAAAACATATACATATATATGTGTCTGTGTGTTAGTTTTAGTACACTAAAAATCCGGGTACACGCACTCACACACGTCTGCATCTCTCTGGACTTGAAGCTCATTTATTTATGTATTCCAACATTGACGTCTGTAGCAGAAAGACACATCAAACCAGCGTACATCTGAAAGCGGGAGTGCTTTTGCTCATTTACAAAATTCACCTAACTAGATTTCAGCCTGTCACTGGAGACTGCTGACCTTGCTCGGGACTCTTGTGTGGCTCTATACATTATTCTAATTTCATTATTAGGCAAAGCACGCACTTTGTGTCTAAAACACTGGAGTTTGAGACCTGTTCTGTCCAGTCTGAATGATTATAATTTACATCTGACCTTTGAGTGTGATGGCGAAATCAGTAACACTTTACAATAATGTATTAACTAATATAAACTAATAATGAGTAATACATTTATTACAGCATTTATTAATAATTGTTAATGTTAGTTAATAAAAATACAGCTGTTCATTGGTTGTTCATGTTAGTTCACAGTGCAATAACTAATGTTAACAAATACAACCTTTGATATTAAGAACGTAATAGTAAATGTTGAAATTAATATTAACTAAGATTAATACATTTTGAAGAACTATTATTCATTCTTAGTTCATGTTAACTAAGGTAGTTAACTAACATTAACTAATTAACCTTATTGTAAAATGTTACCTTGAAATCACTGTACTGAATCACCTCTCATTATGTATTGCTTTTATAAAACATCACCACCAGCAATATTGTTCATAATTAACATTATTAATAATAATAATCACCACAATCATATTTGTTTTGATAAGTAATATAGTTATATAAAGACCTTTGTCTGAATCTGCTTTGCTCTCCGTCTGACAGGTATCCTGAAGTTTCACGAGGTGTATCTGGGTGAGGGCGCGTCGGAGGACTTCCAGGAGGCCGGTGGGGGCGTCATGCCCTCGTCTCTGGAGCAACACATCGCTAATGCCCGTGAAGCTCTGGGTGTGGACTCCTACTACAGCAGGTGAGTGCATGTCATGTGTGGAAACTGATTACTTTCAACTAGAGCTGCACAATTAATCGCGATTTTGAATCAAACACTCACGCAATCTTATTCTTAAACGACAACGATGCAGCTGCGACTGAATCACAGCGAACATTCAGATCTGTGTTTGCCAGAATCCTCTGCCGCTGATCCAGAGAGAGCCGTTAACATGTATGAAACAGCTTCACAAACAGTCTTTTCAACCTCACAGTATCATTATTTCTGTGTGACAAATATTCAAATTATCACAGAAGTGAGAAAAAAGTTTATAAACACTGATTTCTTTAGCGATGAAAATAGAGCAAATCACCTTTTGAAAGTTACTTGACGCTTCAAATAAGGATCTCATCAATTACATCGAGACAAGTGTCTGTTAGAAAATGTGTCTGTCATTGAATCATTCATTGGAGAGATTTGTTCAAAAAACACTGATTCATACAGTAATGAAACAAGTGCAGTATTTATAAGTGAGTCATTGAATCATTCATTCAACCAGAGTTTTTTTTTTATATATATAATTCAGATTAATTAAACATTTAAAATTTTAAACCTCTGGTTATTTTGTTTCGTTGTCTGTTCAGAATCGTAGAAGAATCGTGATTCTCATTTAATCCAGATTCGTGCAGCTCTACTATGAACCTTATTTTTTATATCAAGGAGATATAAAAGGAGATAATCTGGTGGCGTATGCATGACACATCAAACTTATTGCCCAGACCAGTCACTAGTTATTCATAATTTAGATATTCCCTAATATGAATGGTGTTTGCCTGTGCAAAACTCACAGGGCATTGCTATGTTAGTCTGAGTGGTTCCTATGGCATCTAACAGGGTTTGAAATTAACTCATCGGCCAATTTGGCTACTATATTTTTAAGTTACCGGCCATTCAGAACTTCTACTAGCCCAAAATAAAAGAAAAAGAAATTAACCAGATTCATATTGTTACAGGTATACAGGGACGTGGGAACTATATTGTGAGAGGGGGGCGGGATACTTGAGTGTAGTGTATGCCTATAGTAGGCTGTGTAATGTATCCTGATTGACTTTATGATTAGTTAAATCTGTTTTGCACATGCATCGCCACAGAGTTAACCATTTCAGACAGTACCGGACAGCCTCTGTCTCGTTCATTTCACGTCTGTGGGCGTTACGCACAGCTCCAATTCCAGTGTGGCCGCTCCAATTTACCTTCACATGAAATCTAACCTTGTGTAATTGACAGAATTACTAAAAAAATATTTTGCTACCTAAAAGTTAAAGATTTTTAATAAAACTCAAGAGATGGTGGATGTGTGAAATTTCATGATTTATTAGTAACGGTAGTCTAGTAGAATTTTCAAAAAAATATTTTGTTACCTAAAAGTTAAAGATTTTTTGTGTCACGCATGCATGCATGTCTATTTCCCTCAAAATAAATATAAAACGCATGTGGACTGATATTTTTCCAATGTCCGGACTCCTTTATTAATGGAGTAGGCTATATAAACAGACGTTTCAATATATTGGTATTAAATGCATTTTCTGAGAATTTATATTTCAAGTTTTTACTGCAAATGTCGAAATGCGCGCTCTTTGGTCCATCAGTGCTTGAGTCACCATATATCGGAAAACATTTGGAATGGGTCAGACATAATTCTGACCACATATTAAGTTTTGTTTTAAGTGAATTTCGTTTTGTATAAATTGTATCTTCATTTCAATCAATGTTTTCATCAACAAATTGACTGGATTAATAAATAAGAAGCAAATATAGTAGACAATATAATTAGGACACGGAGGCGCTGGCGCGTGAACTGGAGCGCATCTCATAAATTACCCCAACGTCTATGCAGGTATATATTATATAAAATTTGGATTTCATACGTTAATTTCTTATTCAAATAAGATCCCGTCATCCAGCCTTCTCCTCCCTTCCTCTTTAATTCTCATCATATAATATTGTACCAAAAATGTATCTTAGGTCGACAAAAATTTTTTTATGATGTTGGAAAATAACATTGTCTTTTCTGTTAACCCAGTGCTTTTTAATCCTCGCTATTGCTTCAATGCAAATGAACAAGCGTGCCGTTATTTATTGCGTTGTGACGTGTTCAAGTGAGTCAGATATGAGCAGATTCTTCGCAATGCGCTGTATTCAATACATCATGATGACTCACGACTCCCGAGTTGAGTATTTGTGCTAAATCTGCGCAGATTTGTCTTACACGAACTTCCCCTGCAAAGTGAGTAAATATAATCAGTAACGCCAATTGGCTCGTGATTTGACAGCGTTTCCCACCACAGTTGATTTTCACCCGCATTTGGCGGGTTGACGGGTGTTAATTTCAAACACTGATTGCTAGGTTAGTCTAAGTGGGCATCGCTACGGTTTTCTGAATGCTTGTTAGGACGTTCCTAGATGATTTTTAGGGTGCACTGGATGTTAGGGTGTTGCTAGGAAAGATTTAAGAATGTCTTTCCCCATAAAAGAGCATGTCCAGTGCACATGGCCGTTACAGTGCAGCAGAATGCATCTGTGTGCATGTTAGTGTGAAAGTCTGCAACCTCCTAAATATTCCTTGATGGATGGTTGGTTGGTTGGTGGCATCGAGCGCAGCAGGGATGAGTGTGCATGTGTGTGTTAATGCCCTGCAGGAACATCTCAGCGATGCTGTCATACGCCACAGCGGGGCTGGAGGCCACAACGCACTGATCTCTGGGAGTTATTCACCTCTCACATGGAGGCTTCGAGAGGAGTCGCTGCTGCAGTGTTGAGTGTACTCTGACATGTAATTAGGTGAAGACGCTGGCAGGTTTGGAGGAGCAGAATGCAGAGAAGGATGGCAGAACGTCAGAAGCTCTCGGTGTGAATTAAGCAGCAGCCTGAAACAAAGGCCATTATTGTACGCGCGTGGAAGGCTGCGTGTCTCTGGTGCCAGTGCATTAGTCACTAGAGGTGTGATGGCTTCTCCCAGCGAGCTCTGCGCTCATCCCTGCCCATTAAAATATAATTTAGCGCTCGACTGAGGGGCTTCGAGCAATCTTTTCCACTTGGTTGGGTGCAATATGCCACCTTTGAAGACCCCATTCATTGTGCGGAGAGAAAGAGGCACGAACAGGATCTGTGATACCCGCGACCGTCTGCAATATGAGTGATTATGCTTCGTTTAGCGAGACCTCTTCCACCCTTTAGTCGAGACAGATCATTGCGTTGCTCGTGAGATTCATCAGAATAATTCTGTGATTAATGCACAATTTCAGCTGGATTGTTAATTTGACTAGTGCTTGTCCATGCAAAACTCAGCGGCATGAAGGGTGTTTGCCCGGATGTTGCTGTACAGTTGTATTTAATATGGTTAAGGGTTTGATCAATCATTAACACTCAGTATGAGCAGCAATAATAGTGATAATTGACCAAGTAAACGCCACTAATTGAGACATTTCACACTACAGTGTTGAGTCTTTTCCCAGGTCCATTTGAGTTTGTTTGTGTGGTTGATGTGAAGCTGTGGTTTGAGTTATGGTTCATGAAGCAATTCGGCCTAATTTGAGGAAATAATCCGCTGTTGATTATGTATAATTTGCATATTATAGGCTAATGCATTCTTATTGCTGCTTGTCTCAGCAGAAATGGCTTTCAAAAGCGTCCGCCGCAGACAGTGTGTTCAGTTTTAGCTGGGAAACAGCTTCCACTGAGTTGTATTTGCCATTTTTACTCCCACAGACGAGAGAAAAAGAACTGCCAAGGCTGCACACAACAATCAATAAACACAAAAAAAGTACAATAAAATACACTATAAACATGAGTTACACTCTATAAAAGACTGTTACTTTCATATAGGAATATTGTACATTTTGCAGTTTTATTTCACTTTGTCCTGAGATGATCAATAGTATACAGTATAACTCTGGATCAGGTTCGCTCACTATTTAAAGTTTTCAGTCACATGACCGGCGCGGAGACCTGGAGAGCAAAACAGACCAGCAGGACAGACTCTCTTCCCAGTCTGTCAGTAACGCTCTGTTTACTTCCTGTCTCTATGAAGTCCCTCCTTCTGAAAAGCACACTGTGCTCTGATTGGTCAGCTGGATCAGTGTGTTGTGATTGGTCGAGCGCTTCGAGTGTGTTAGGGAAATGTCCCGCCCCTTCCCATAACCGCCAGTTTAACACATTACTAACTAACTCGACCAGGCCCTGCCCATTTTTTCTGCGTTTATATATACACAATAGGACCCTTTTAAGGTCCAGTGATATTTACAGATCAAATTCAGTATACACCTTATTGATGATGCATATACTCAGGGGCGTGGTAGCAGGGGGAAAAAGGGTACCGAGTACCCAGGGTCCGAGGCAGGGGGGGGGGGGGCCCTTAGAAGACGCCGAGCTCAAGTCAAAAGTCCGTCTCCGTCTCTCACATCCCCCCCCGCAGGAGAAGTCGCCGCGCTAAAATCAAAAGTACGTGGCGGGGGGCACAGCTAGATGGTTTGTACCCAGGGCACAAAATTTGGTACTACACCCCTGCATATACTATATACATTTCCTCGATGAGCCCAGAATATGAATGCAACACGCTGAAAAGGTTTAGCATTGTATCCTTTATAATGGCTTTCTATGGAGAAACGCTTAATGAGGAATTGCTCGTTGGGTTCATTTACTTTTCTGTACATAATATCCATCGTCATTAAGGTGTATATTGAATTTGGTCTTTTAATATCCCAGGTTTACTACTAATTACAAACCTGGTAAGAATAAATGGCAGGCAGCAGAGGAAAGCCTTGTTTTGCTCTCCAGGTGAGCGTTCCCGTTCCTGTAAGGCTGTTAGGAAGGTTTTCCTTTCAGAGCATCCTCGCATATCTCTGCCTGACACATGTAGCCCACGGCCCTGTCTTCACATCCCAGCCATCTTCATTTCCAATGCACACTTCCCACATCCACTACAGCTCGGCACGCGGACGGGTCGCAGATGCAAGCGCTCGCCCCATGACTGGGTCACTTTAAGCACAAGAGCAGATCTCATTTTCCAGCATCTTCGATGCTTTTCATTTCTAGTTGGCACCAAAACGAGATTATTCCCATCCTATAAAAACTGTGTCGTGACAAAGAATTAAATTAACATTTCAACAGGATTTGGGACGGCTTGCGTCTCGAGAGGGAGTGTGAACATGTTTGCGGAGATTAAGGACACAAAATGAGAGGAACGTTGGTGCCTCGGAATAGTTTGGAAATCTAGGGGACACGATTACCAGACGTTTCCTTTCATTCTCAGAGCGAAGTGCTCAAGTAAACACGTGCTAATGAGCTATTCAGAGCATTCGAATCTCTTCATCTCCACATGTTTTAATGCCATCTGATAGTGCGTCCAAAATAATCAGCATCTGTGTCGTGCATTAGGTACAAATGAAGCACGTTTAGTGTGTAATTGAGGTGAGGTTGATAAAACCTTATTAACCCAATTGAGGTATCCAAGTGTGTCGTCTCAGATGAGTCGGATTACTGAAGAGATCTGTTTTTTCATTAAAGCTAATCAGAAAAATGTGCTCACGCGTTCCTCAGACGCCGAGTAATTATCAGTGATTGTGGCTGTCGTTGTGCTCGAGTTGTTTGGTCGTTTATAACATTGTTTCTGTTATTTTGTGTTGCATCTCAATGGATCTCGGGAATGAAAAGTCAACAAACATGTGCATGTCTTGATATAAAAAGAGAGTGTTTGATAAGCGGGGAGCGTTTCATCACTCAGATGTTGCGCTTTTGTAGCTGAGGAACTTAATTGAGTTAATAGTTATGTTTCAGAGAAATAAAGACTGACATAAAAGAAACTGTCAGTAGAATTGATTCATATGATCTCAAATATGCATATGCTCATATATTGTTTGAATAATATTTGAATCAGTTGTAAAACTAAAGTGTTTCATGGTGAAAGGAGAGTGAAGATCTCACATGCAGAAATAATTGGAACAATTAAAATTGACATCTCCGCCTTATTATAATAACCATTATTTGTAGCGATTGAGTGCCCACTTTTTCAGCAGCCTTGGTTCCGGTATTTTTCACATTAATTTTTCCATAGGATTTTTAAAAAAAGTCTTTGTTAAAGAGTAATAAACCATGAACCAAACGAACCAGCAACGAGGTAAATCACAACCTTACAAACCTTGATTTGAAGCATGACAATATAAAACAGTATATTTTACGTTTATTGCAAAATATGCATATATATATGAAAATGATTAAGTAGTTTGAGAGCATACACTGTAAAAAATTATGATCAATAAGTTGACATTTGTTTTTACATTACTTTAACTAAAAAAAAAATGTATCTTTATTTATTAATTTATTTAAAGTCAGTTTAATGTAATTTAAGTTGAAATGACTTAAACATCCAAGCTGATTGTTCTTAAAAATGTAAGGCAGAAACTTTTTTTACAGTGTAACTGACCACATCATTCTCAGTGCTTCATGGGAGTGTTCAGGTGCTAAAGAGTTAGTTTGGTGCGGTTTTTCTGCAGAATTATGGGTAATGTAATTTTTCACCAGGTATTCCACTGTTTAACACGAGTATTTCAAAAATGAGTTGAAAGAAAAAGCATACATCATCGATTAAGAACCTAGCGTACATTAGGTCAGTTTTTAATGCTTTGCAAGTTAACATAAAAAAAATTATTATTTGATTAATAAAAATTAAAAGGAAATTAATAAGAGTTTTACTCTTTGGAACTCTCTTGTAAAGATTATGACCTGTTCCATGATTGGCCTATCAGAATCAAGTATTCCATTATTGTTGAATAAAGAACTATACTTGCTAGAAGTAATGTTTATTGTTATGATTGTTAGTTTTACTACATTCAATTATTTATTGCTCTTTTTTCTTTTCAAAAAAGCAATAAGCCAAGTTCCTTCGCAGGGATTGCACCATGTTTTGTGGTAAAATCACTGTAACTCTCACTTTGATGTCTTATTGCTTGAATAAATGGCGTTGTGTTGGTGTATTTCAGAGCGTGTTCCAGCAGCGAGACTGAGAGTGAAGCTGGAGACCTTCTGGACCAGCAGTTTGAAGAACTGAATAATAAACTCAACTCAGTGACCGACCCGACCGGCTTCCTGAGGATGGTTTCCAGAAACAACCTCTTCAACAGGTCAGACACACACAATCCTCACAGGAAGTGGCTCAGAAAACCTTTGAACGCTTTTAAGAGCTTTCTGAGAGTATTTCAAGATGTTCTTTTTAGTAGGCCTATAATGAAAGTGAAGGAGGGCAAAATGACAAATAAACACCATTAAAGTTTTGTGAAACTTTGTGAAACAAAAATTGCTTGTTATATGATAGAAGTTATCTGAAGTTAAATGATAGATTTTTTTAAGCAAGAGACCCAAATTAAACTGTTTTACTCACTGAAAATCTACCTGAGTAGTGATTAAATGAATCATTGAAAAAATCCAAGTCAAAAGAACGGTTCTGGTGAATCAGGTATTAATGATTTGGATCTCTTTGATGAATCGTTTGATCTAGGTCACATGATCACGGTGAATGATTTGTTTACTGGTCTGGTTACTGTAAGTAAAGATTATCAGTGAATAACAAGTTACATTTTGTTCATATTGCTTTAGAAGAGTTGATCTGGAGCTTGTGAGTTGTGTGGACTATTTTTATGGTGTTATTTCTGAGAGTATTTTTCAAGACCTAAATGAAGGTAAATTGTGCAGAGATGAGTCATGATATTGATTAGCTTTCCAGTAAAACATCTTAAAGGGGTCATGAACTGCATTATTTTATTGTTTTATAATGTTTCCTGGGGTGCACGTATAATGTTAGTATGATTTTTACAACAAAAATGGTCATAATTGACAATTAAAAGGCATTTTTCCTACCCTGATTATAGCCTCTGATTTGAACGCTCTGTTTGAAGGGGCGTGTCTGCTGAGAGACTTCAGTGTAAACATCCACTGCTGTGATTGGCTGACATCTTTGCATATGAAATAGCTAAGTATTACATGTGGAACTCTCTCGAAAGCACGTTTTTACTATTACGGCTCAAGGTTAATTAATCGTGAAAAGTGTTGATTATAGCATTATATTTAGATCGTGGCATGAAAGGTTGCAGTGATGACCATTGTAGCCGATCATGAGCTCATGAATGCAGTGATCTCGTCATTGCAACTTGATTTCTGCACAATAACGAATGCTTTCATCATAACAGTGCAAACACAATGTAAATAAGAGATTCGTTGATTATAACAGGAGTTTTGGTGAGAGTCCAGAACTCAGTCGATGATAAACTGTTTGATTGACAGCTCCAGAGATTGTAAAGGGAGTGTTCTATAATTTAATCACAGTTTAAATAATAGATTATTTTCATGCTACTTAGAGAAAAAATTGACCGTTGACCGTTTTATCACTGGTTTGATATACTGAATAACATCTGACTGTACATAAATCATTACATATCAGAAATCACTGGTCACACATCAGGCATTATAATGAACACAGTCACTTGCATGTTGTGGCATTACTGTGGAGTCCATGTTGTAAAAGTCTGTTTGGAAAGCCTGCGCCGAAATTGCAACTGATTTACCAAGGAATCCACAGTGAAATGTACCGAATACAAATAAATAATGCTCAACTGAGACATTCACATTGTTGAAAATAAATAACCACATTCCTAGCATTAGGATCCTTTGGAAGGTAATGCTATTTTTAGTCCAGTGATCCTGTATTGCTCTTCACTCCTCTTCATCTCACTAACGCACCAGTGGGCGGGGCCAAAGTAGCAATTATGGAGTGGGCGTCGTTTTTCTGCAGAGGTTCACTGTCTGTCATAGATGGACACATTCTAGGACGAGTCGTTTGCTGGGTTTAGTTACAGTAAAACAAGGAGGTTTTCAGTTTTGAAACGTACAGGATATTCTTATAGTATGATGAACTCTTAAATGTCAAAAGCTCAAGTAAAATTTGATTTCTCAGTTCATGACCCCTTTAAAAATCAATTGATATACTTCTATATCCTGGAATCGAATACTTGAGGTATTTATTTGCTGTGATTTAGTGTTTACTTGTCTTTAAAAATGCTTGACATTTATATTAGTTAGGCTAGTTGTTTTTGCTATGTTTTTTTTTTAACCACAGGCTAAAGTTACTTGTGTTAGTGTTCTTTATCATGTTGATTTTTGTTCATGGTATTCAGATACAATGAAAAGTTTTGCAATAAGATTGATTTTTTTTTTTACCCTTATTGGAATCAATATTAGGAATCGATAAGAATCGTTAACATTCAAACTATACCCAACCCTACTTGTGTACCATCATAAGATTTTTAAAACTTGTTATCTATTTTTTTTTTATAAAGAAAGTTATTTCTAGAAATTTTAAGAAATTTTTTTTTTTTAAGAGTTTCCTCTTCTAGATATGGCATATGTTTATATTATACCAAAATAACCATTTGGTGTTAATCTACAAGAGGAGAAACCACTCAAATAGTAAAGCCCAATCAAACACCAAATCATTAAGCAATTATTAAACATTTTTGCTCATAATGGATCTAAACGCTGCTGGAGAAGAAGGACGACTTTGACGGGTGATAATTATGGCGCCAGTACGAATGATAGTTCAGCATTCAGTCGAGTCCTTCACATCCTGATTCATTACGAGAGAACGAAAGCTGGTTATTAGCGGTGAAAGAGGGGGAGGGAGGAGGACGACAGCGACGACAGGAACATGGAGGGCTGGAGGAGAGGTTGTTAAAGACGGGGTCAGAACGGTCATCATTAGAGCTTCGCTTCTCTGCGCCGTACATATCTTCATATGCATTAAAACAAAGAGCACCATTCACTCCTCATCTGCCCTAATGAGCCTGTGCCACTGTGTTAAACAAGCAAATGTTCACTCATTCTCACACTCAAACTTTCTTTCTTCTAAAGCAAGGAGAATTTTTGAGGAGTATCCTGAAGACTGGCCTTTTCTGTGTGGTGAAAGTGAATGAGGGCCAGGGGCTGTCAAACTCCAAAATGACAAATAAACATCATTGAACTGGTTGAAATGGCTGTGTTTTAAGTGTTCTGAAGATAGATTTGCACACTTTAAAAATGCTGGGTTGTTTTAACCCAACTTTGGGTCAAATATGGATAAACCCAAACTTTGGGTTAAAAATGTAATGTAAAAATATTACCCAATGGCTGGGTTTGTCCATATTTGACAGACCCAAATGTAAGGGTTAATTCACTGAAAACAGTTTAAATACTAAAAAAAGATCCAACTCAAAAGAATAGTTCCTTAATGAATCTTCTGATCCAGCTCAAAAACTCAGTGAGAGGGATTTGTTCACTAATCTGGTATAGATTATCGGTAGATCACCGTATAGATAAAATGAAGATGATCAGTGATTAACCAGTTAAATTTTAGTCTGATTTCTTGATTAGAGATGGAATATAGTGCATTCATATACCACTATAGTATTTATTAATATTAGCTTTTTTTTTCATTTCATTTTGATTTTTGGTTTAAGTTTTAGTAATTTTGTTATGCACTTTTGTTATTTTTATAAATTTTGTTCATATTTATATTTAGCTTTATTGTAGTCAGTTTACTTCAAGTTCAAGTTTTTCTTTGAATGTTTATTTTATTTAAGCTTTTTTTAAACAGTTTTCAATAGTTTTAATTATTTTAGTACTTCAAATTAAACATAAAAACTTGACATAAACTTAATGAAATAAAGTTAAAGTAATAAAATTACCAAAAGTATTAAAAAATTATTTAAATAAAACTTATTTTATGGATTATTCCCTTAAATAATGCCCCCTTCTCTCGTCGGCCTGTGGTTTGATTGGCGCTGATGCTCATGAAACATTGACGATCCTCACAGGGGAAACGGGGCGTGTTTGATCACCCAATTAATCTCTGAATAAATCCAGAGTTTGGGAGAACGAGCCACCGGTGTGTGTGTGTGTGTGTGTGTGTGTGTGTGTGTGTGTGTGTGTGTGTGTGTGTGTGTGTGTGTGTGTGTGTGTGTGTGTGTGTGTGTGTGTGTGTGTGTGTGTGTTTGTGTGTTTGTGTGTGTGTGTGCTGGAAGGTTTGTTATCTCTTTGAATGTGTGTAATGATAGACGTCGTCCGTGACAGAAAGTGGGAAGGAAGTTACCATAGTGATGGCGATTACACCTGGAGTATGTGCAGTCGTTACACCTACACTGATTCTTTAATAACGACGTGTTTGATGTCATCCGTACGGTGATGTGTGGCTTCTGTCTTTATTTCACGAGATCCAGAGTGACGTGTTACTGTAGATTACAGTTATGAACTTCTCGAGGCTGCATGTGTTACGAGGATTTCACCTGCGGATTCATAAAGATGAATGTGGTCAAATCAGAAACTCACAGCTATATGGCATCTATAGCTGATAAAAGACAATTATGAACAATAAATTATTACATTTAATAAAAAATAAAAATGACAATTCCTCTGCCAAGAATATATTATTATTATTAATCAATAATCTAATTATCTTAATTCTTCTAATAATTATTATTATTATATTTGCCATTAGTATATACAATATATTATTATTATTATTATTGATTAATATAATATTTTATAATATAATTTGTCATTAGCATACAGTATAACTATTAATTGTTGTAGTTATTTTTATTATTATTATAATTTGTCAATATTATACAATATAGCACTATTAATTATTCTTAATTATTGTAATAATAATTATTATTTGTCATTAGTATACAATTCAACAATATTTAAATTGTATTCTTAATTAAGTATTCTTAATTATTATCATTATTTTTTATTATTATTTGTTTATAATAATAATAATTATTATTATTATTGTTATCATTATTTGTTATTAGTATAAAATATAACATTAAGTATTCTTAATTATTCTAATTATTGTTTTATTATTATTATTTGTTTATAATAATAATAATTATTTGTCATTAGCTTACAGTATAACACTATTATTATTATACTATTATGTATATAACACTTTTAATTATTCTTAATTGTTCTGATAATAATTATATTTGCCAGTAATATACAATGTAACATTATTGATTGTTCACAATTTTTCTAATTTTTATTAAAATAGTAATAATAAATATTATTTTTCATTAGTATACAGTATAACACTGTGAGTTGTTGTTGTTGTTATTAATATTATTATAATAAATATATTTTGCTGTCATTATTGTCAATATAACGTTATTAATTATTCTTAATTATTCTAATATCTGTCATAAGTATACAATATAATATTATTAAATATTGTAATTATTTTATTTATTGTTATTATAATTATTTGCCATCAGTATACAGAATAACACTATTAATTATTGTTATTATTATTATTATTTGTACAGCTGTAATTCTATCTTTCTTCTAAAAGGTTCACAGTGATGTTTACAATAAAACACATTTTGTGATTGTGTATTTCTATTTAATTACATTTTTTGACACATGATGACTGTCCTTCTTTCAGGAACATGACAGTAAACGAACGAGCTGTTTTTTAGGTGTACAGTGCCATCTAGTGTGCAGTTTGACAGCTGAACTGAAAGCAATATCAACCATTAGGCCTATATTTAACATCACATTGATGACTTGACTCATTATTCCATTTTATTTTTATTTTTTTTACACAAAACTGTCAGAAAAGTCAGACACAAAAAAGTCAGAGTTATAACTAGACAGCACTAGCCGAATGAAACATGCAACAGATTTGATTTAGTTTTAAAGGTACAGTCTGTGTGATTTGGTCATGTGTGTTTG
>NW_027508866.1:35370000-35452500 GCF_051911475.1 Siphateles boraxobius
TCTGAAAAATAATCTTTTGTAACATTAAACACTAGCGTTCAAAACTTTGGGGTCAGTAAGAATTTTTTTTGGGGGGGGGGGTAAATAAAATAAATCAATATTTTTATTCATCAAGGAAGAATTAAATTGATCAAAAGTGACAGTAAAGACATTTATAATGTTACAAATAAATGCTGTTGTTTTTAACTTTTCTGTTCATCAAAGAATCCTAAAAAAAATGGTACACAACTGTTTTCAACATTGATAATAATCATAAATGTTTCACTGAAGACTGGAGTAATGATGCTGAAAATTCAGCTTTGATCACAGGAATAAATTACACTTTACTATATATTCACATAGAAAACAGCTGTTTTACATTGAAATAATATTTCACAATATTACTTGGTTTGTTTTGTATTTTTAATCAAAAAAATGCAGCCTTGGTGAGCAGAAGAGACTTCTTTTAAAAACATTAAAAATCTTACCGACCTCAAACTTTTGAACGGCAGTGTATACATGTGTGTGTGTGTCTGTGTGTGTGAATATATTATACAGTGTGTGTATGTATATATGTATATAAATATATAAATGTGATGTTATTTAAATGTTATTTAATTAAATATATATAATTCACTGAATCATAATATATATTGTAAGCTAAATATAAAATCACTCACACTGTTATATAAGCATTTATTCGTACTGCCTACTCTCATCATCAGCATTTTAACACATAACTGCTGTTTAACAGGCTGAGCTTCGACTGCCTTGTTCCACAGCAGTTTCACAGTGTGTTTAAGATAATAGCATCTGTATTCCAGTGAATAATTACTTCATGATGTGTGTTCACTGCCCTCGTCCAGGTCGTACCAGGAGTCGGAGAGTAAAGTGACGGCTGACGGGGTGGTGGGATTGACGCGAGCGTTCCTGGCCGCTGGAGCTCAGTGTGTGCTGGTGTCTCTGTGGCCCGTTCCCGTCGCAGCCTCCAAGATGTTCATCCACTCGTTCTACAGCGCTCTTCTCAACGGCACCAAGGCCAGCGCGGCCCTCGCAGACGCCATGAAGACCGTTCAGAGCAGCAAACAGTTCTCACACCCCTCCAACTGGGCCGGTATGTTCCCAGTGCCACACTGACAACTTATCAGGGTTTCTTTGCCTCAATGAATACGTTTACATGCAGCCAATAACCCGTTCAAAACCGGAATATTAGCAATAACCCGGTCGCGCACGGCATGTAAACACCGGCAAAAACCCGAATATGCTCATATCCTGGATTTTAAAACCCGGATATGATCCCTGGGGTACCCCTTTTCTAACTCGAATTTTTGGTCATGTAAACGCGTATCGGCAAATCCCAATAATGATTTGTGTTCTGCGCATGTTCTATTCGCAAGGAATCTTGGTCTTTTGAGTAGAGGAACTTCTCGGCGCATACAAAAACCCGCGTGTAGTATACCGGAAGTAAACATGGCGAGACGCAGCACAGCATACTTATGGAGCGAGGTCAGTACCAGCACCAAAGCGCAAACAAAGGCGATTGCTAACGTTATCTGCCCCGATCTATTCATTATCCGCGCGCTGCTGCTGTTGTTGTTGTTGTTGTCTTTGGATACAGGAAGAATCGGAAATGACGCATATTGTGTCTTAAGGTTGTCCGTACGTCCAGACGCTAACCGTGCGTCGCCGTTTACATCGGGATATTGCAATTCCATGTATACAGGAGTAACTCTCTCTGCTAACGCATGTAAACGGGTTATTCCTAATGTTTCAGAAACCCGAATAGTGACCTTAACCCGACCATAACCCGAATATTGGCTGCATGTAAACGTAGTCAGTGTCTGCCCAAACTTGAAAAAAAAATCAACTTCAACTTCAGAGGGTAACTCAAAACATCTGATTCTTCATCATTGAAGCAATTTATGGAAAATCTTTCAGCATCTTCTTGTGCTTGTTTTCAATGATTAATTCAGATGGTTAGCTTAACCTATACAGAGAAAATTATATAAATAGGAGTCACTACACACAGTATTGAGAGCAATGTACATTGTGCACAGTATACAAATGTCCTGTATGCATTAACATACTACATTTGCACAAATGTGCCGTATATAAGCAAATCATTCTGTGGTGAATCTGTGGGAATCTTAAATATCTGACTCTACTGGCACAGTGATGTTGTGTAGCATACTACTGCTGTTTTGAGAATATAGTAGGCAGTATTGAGTATATACTGCACATTTTAAGGTTTGTTTGCTGTACTCGTCCGCAGGCTTTATGCTGATTGGCTGTGACGTGAAACTGAACAGCCCGTCATCTCTGATTGGTCAGGCTCTGGCTGAGATCCTGCAGTATCCGGACAAAGCCCGAGATGCCCTGAGGGTTCTGCTTCACCTGGTGAGAAACACACACCATCTCTACCACAAACACAGTTATTCAGAATATATATACATATATATACTATATTTATATCCATCTATCTGTGTGTGTGTGTGTGTGTGTGTGTGTGTGTGTGTGTGTGTGTGTGTGTGTGTGTGTGTGTGTGTGTGTGTGTGTGTTATTTCAATTATTTATTTTGATCAACGTGCAGTAAGTGTTAAATGCAAGAATTATATAATTGTGTGTAAATAAATATATTGTCTATATTATTAGTATATATTTCAATTGTTTGTTCTATTATTTTAATTATTGTAATTTAAATATATAGTACATTTTATGTACTTTAATAATTATATTTTATTGTATATACAGTGTGCCTGTAGTATGAATGTAGCATATACTATCCATATAGTACTATACAAGTGTGTGTGTGTGTGTGTGTTTGTGTGTGTATATATATATATATATATATATATATATATATAATGTGTGTACTGTATACATCAGTTGATTTTTAAGTTATGTTGTTTTAATTACTATTGTATAAATTATTGTAATTATTATTTTAATCTTTTATATAGTACATTTTATGTGCAGTAATTAAATTAAATTTTACATACAACATGCATATAGTTATATATAAGTATATTTAACACTTTATTTTACAATGTCTTTGTTAAACAGAAAAAATTTGTGATTAATCTAATTCATTTTTTTAATCGATTGACAGCACTAGTTGTCACTAATTTTTGTATGTTTTTTTTTCATAGGCTTCTTTTTCGTTTCCAATCGAAAATACCAAAATAGTAGTAATAGTAAATAATTTGATGCATCTAAACTGGTGTTGTACAGTGAGCTGAAGTTTGTGTGTGTGTGTGTCTCCCTCAGGTGGAGAAATCTCTCCAGCGCATCCAGAACGGCCAGAGGAACTCCATGTACACGTCACAGCAGAGCGTTGAGAATAAGGTGTGTGGCGTCCCGGGCTGGCAGGCTCTGCTGACGGCGGTGGGCTTCAGACTGGACTCGGCTGGAACGGGACTCCCCGCTGCCGTCTTCTTCCCCACCGCTGACCCTGGAGACCGCCTGCAACAGTGCAGCACCACACTGCAGTCCCTGCTGGGTAACACACACTGCCTTCTCTAGCTCACAGCAAGTGTGTGAGGGAAAATAAAGTCCCACTGAACGCTCTTTGGACTGATGCACATTTGAAAAAAAAAAAAACGACACCTTTATTTTAGGGCTGTGCAAAGATGAATCATGTAGATCAGCTGATCAAAGATCAGCTCCTGTAAGCTGGCAGCAAGGATGACAAAATGTTTTGTTTTTAAACAAATAGTATGTTTATTACTATAACCAGATATGTTTATGCACAAATAATAGCTTATAATATTGAAAATACTATTTGTATTTGGCCGTTTGTAATTTAAAAACTTAAGCCTAGCAGCCTATTAATTGGCCCTATATGAAATGCAATAACAAAAATATCAGTATTCACACTGGTGTGTAGGGACAAAAGAATTAATATAGGCTATTACAAAACGACTTGTGTCTGGGACCTCGTTGAAAACCCATTTTTTGGTCAGCGAGGGGATCGTGAATAAAATTAGCTAATGTAATATGATCGTTTGGCGCTCTAGCGATTAATAAACATGCGTTTATTAACAGAATAATGCGTCTTGCGGAAGAACATTGTAGCCGGAGCTACTTCTCTCTGTTTATGTCTATGTCGAGTCACCCAGGCACTGGGTTACACCGCAGCGGTGCGACCCGAACCAGTGTAAAATAGTCCCAATATAAACACTTATTATAGGTGTATTATAGTGACTCAGGATAAGACAAAAACGCGGTTTGGAAAATGGATTCATGATGTACTCGCTCATTATATAAATTTAGTCAATTTTAAACACAAAAAAGTTACGGACTGCTGCTTTAATGCTCACTGTTCAACACTTTTCAAAATATGATGCGACCCCCCAAAGAGCTCGCTGACGCCCCCTTGTGGACCGAGACCCCCCTGTTGGGAACCGATGCTTTAGTTAAGACAATACACATTGTTTCAAGGCAGCATTACAGTGATAAATAGAAAAATATTGATCAATAATACAAACAGAATTAAATCCTGCTTTAAAGCAGCTCTTAAAAAAGACAGTGTTGTTATCTTTGTTTGCAATGTGCAATGGCCAAACAAGTCAAACTAGGGTTGTGTGAATGGAAGTGAAGTGAAGTGACGTCATTGTCCTTCATGTTCACAGGTTTGCCTCCTCCGGCTCTGCAGGCGTTGTGTAAACTGATCACGGCGTCAGAAACCGGAGAACAGCTCATCAACCGGGTGAGACATCACACCACATATCAGATACTCTGCTTTACTGTTCATTGAGAAAACTGTCCCGCGCTCATGCACGTACCTGTAACTACACTGCTGTATTATTGAGATGCTCGTGTTTGCTTTTTAACAATCTTCTTTCCTTCTCTTTTCCTAAACGTTTTCCACTAAAGGCTGTTAAAAATGTAGTGGGAATGGTAAGTGCTTAAATAACTAACTCTACACTAACACACTACTGTAAATTAACTTACCAATGATTTTTAGCTGTGCTGTTTATTATTGTAAATAATAATCAGATAGTGCTTTTGTATATTTGACGTCATTAGACACGGGATTGGTCTCTGTTTTCCCACAGCTCCATCAGGTTTTGGTGCAGCTTCAGTCTGGAGAGAAGGAGCAGGATTTCTCTCTCGCACCCATTCAAGTGTCCATCAGTGTGCAGCTCTGGAGACTCCCTGGCTGTCACGAGTTCCTCGCCGCTCTGGGTAACAGAAGATCCAGATGCTCAATCTCTCTCTCTCTCTCTCTCTCTCTCTCTCTCTCTCTCTCTCTCTCTCTCTCTCTCTCTCTCTCTCTCTCTCTCTCTCTCTCTCTCTCTTTTTAAATATTGTTTAAAAAAGTTTGTTTGAAGGTTTTGGTAAAGTTTTTTTCTAATCAGTATTTTATAAGTGGTCCCAAATATACATTTCATGAGAGAAAAAAAATATGCATATTACATTTTTTGTTGGGTGACAATTTGGGTAACACTGGGTGAGGTTTTGGAAATTTAAAAGATGTTTGAAGTATATTTTATTGTATTATTATAGATTAGTTTTGGTAATGGATTATATGATCAGATAAGAAATCCAGTTGCTGAAAAAAGTTAATGTTTAAAAAGTTGTGTTAAGCCTCTCTGTCTCTCTCTCTCTCTCTCTCTCTCTCTCTCTCTCTCTCTCTCTCTCTCTCTCTCTCTCTCTCTCTGTCTCTCTCTGTCTCTCTCTCTCTCAGGGTTTGACCTGTGTGAGGTGGGTCAGGAGGAGGTGGTGTTGAAGACGGGTAAACAGGCCAACCGTCGCACCATGCACTTTGCCCTGCAGTCACTGCTGGCGCTGTTTGGTGAGTGTCACTTCACACTCACAGTGTTCTTCTCATCAACAAACATTTAGGAATCTAATTAGTAATGTTTGTGTTATTATTATTATTATTATAGCATGTTATCTATCTATCATCTATCCATCCATCCATCCATCCATCTATCTATATGTGTGTGTGCATGTGTATTACACAAAAATGTAAATAATTATATTTCTGAGTATATTATATATATATATACATTTTTTTTTACTCTGAAATATAATTATATATATATATATATGTATATATATACACACACACACAAAATATTGGTAAAATGTACTATTTTAATTATATAATGTATAATATTAATAATATATTATAATAGTCTTTCTTAGATAAAAATAATTATATAAATAATCATTGTTAATATTTTTACTGCCAATAAAATTTATGAATATTTACACCCTTAAAGGAGTAGTTCAACCAATTTTTTTTAAATTATCCCATTATTTACTCAGCCTCAAGCCATTCTAGGTGTATACAGTATGACTTTCTTATTTCAGCCGAACACAATCGGAGTTATAATAAAAAATATCCTGGCTCTTCCAAGCTTTATAATGGAATGAATGGTACCTCAGATTTTAAAGCCAAAAAAAGCACATCCATCATTACATAAAAGTAATCCATACGACTCTAGGGGGTTAATAAAGGCCTTCTGAAGTGAAGCGATGCATTTTGTAAGAAAAAAATCCATATTTATAACTTTGTAAACTATAATCACCGGCTTCTGGTAATGGCCGTATGCGAGTCTAGTTCCAGCGGAAGAGTGACCTCTGACCCCACGCACTATGTAAGACGTATGATGTAGGCGTAAGGTTATATTGAGAGTTGATGAACACTGAAGCGCAGAGCATAGAGCGAAACCAAACGTCAGTCACAAATTAGAAGTCTAAAACGAAAGGAAGCCGGAAGCCGGTGATTATAGTTTATAAAGTTTTATATGGATATTTCTCTTACAAAAACACATCGCTTCGCTTTAGAAAGCATTTATTCACCCCCTAGTGTCATATGCACTTTTTGGAGCTTTAAAAACTCTATTTAATGTAATTTACAAAGCTGGGAGGAGCCAGGATATTATTTAATATAACTCTGATTGTGCCTGGCTAAAAGAAGAACATCATTTAAACCTAGGATGGCTTGAGGGTGAGTAAATCATGGGATATTTATCATTTGTGGGTGAACTATTCCATTAAAAATACAGATATCAAATGCCATGACTTTTTAATAACTCTTACTTTAAATGCTTTAATGTTTCCTTCAGACTCTACCGAACTTCCGAAGCGTCTGAGTCTGGACAGTTCCTCATCTCTGGAGTCGCTGGCCTCGGCACAGTCCGTGTCCCACCAGCTGCCCATGGGATACCCCAACCCTCCCTTCTCCCCTCCGTGCCCCGACAGCCTGGCATCGGACGCCATCTCCGTGTACAGCCTGAGCTCCATCGCCTCCTCCATGAGCTTTCTGTCCCGTCCCGAGGGAGCGTCCGAGTTTATTAGCCAGCGCTCACGACAACAGGAACTAGAGCGGCATCGGGGCGGAGCTGGGATTTTCGCGTCCCACAGGCACACGGCAGTGCCACGCAGTCGCTCGTCCCCACATGGAGCCGTAGGAGGACATGAAGAAGAAGAATATGAGGGGTACAGTATAATCAGCAGTGAGCCGTTGGGAAGCCAATGTGATACGCTTCCTCGTCCCGCGAACCACAAGAACCATCGGGGCGCGGCGCGAGGCGGAGCCGGCAGGGGTTACGCGGTATCCGTGTCCTCCAGGGGAAGCGTAAGCACCCCGACATCCCCTGTCAAAACCACACTTGTTCCCAGTCCCAACTCCCCGTTCCAGAAGGTCGGGAAGGTGAGCAGCTCCGACACGGGCGAGTCCGATCAGTCGAGCACGGAGACGGACAGCACTGTGAAATCCCAAGAGGAGCGTACGTCCGGAGCGCCATTGGATCCGCAGGAACTCGCACAGAAGATCCTTGAAGAGACGCAAAGCCACATGCGGGCCGTCGAGACTTTGCAGAGAAGTGTCCCGCTGGGTGACGGGATGAGCAGCGGAGGTCCTCCGACTCCAACCGGAGGCTCTGCTTTCCGTTCCTCGGAGACGAGCGCGTTCAGTCGGCCTAGTAGCAGAGCTAGCATCAAGGCTCAATCGTCTCCGCTCACGACCCGCCCCAAACCGCCTTCCCGTACCTCCTCCCTTCAGAAGATCAGCTCGGGATACAACAGCCCTGCCACTTCTGAGACGTCCCTGAAGGAAGGGAGTCAACCGTCGCCTACTTCCGAGAGTCACGCGCAGTTTAAACTCAAGTATCCCAGCTCGCCGTATAGCGGACACATCTCTCGCTCGCCCAGTAATGTCTCGCCCAGCTCGGGACACCAGTCGCCCGCCGGGAGCGCTCCCTCTCCGGCACTGTCCTACTCCTCGACGGGTTCGACACGCTCCAGTCCGGCGGACGCCCCGGATATTGACCGACTCAAACTCGCCGCTATTGACGAGAAAGTCCAAGCGATCCACAATCTCAAGACCTTCTGGGCCAACGCGACCCAACAGCAGCACTCGGGACCGATGCGGGTGCTCCGCGGCGGGAAACTGAGCACCGCTAAACGAGATGTCCTGGGTCTTTTAAATCTCTCTCCTCGGCATGGAGTGACGGGTCAGGATTCGCCCGGTCAGGATGCGGCGCTCGAACACAGAAATCCACCAAACGGTCATCGCAAAATCGATCCGAAGAGAGTCGCACCTTCTCCGACAGCTTCCACCGGTTCCAGTCCCGGTTCGCATTCGATCCGACTGCCTACAGGGAACGGGTACAAGTTCCTCTCGCCGGGACGGTTCTTCCCTTCGTCTAAATGTTGAGATTCTCTTGATAAAGGAGTATTTGGAGTATTTATAACTCTTTAAAACAGTGAAAAGGACAGTCTGGGTTAGGAAGTGCACATTCCAAGAAGCCTCAAACTGCCTACTGTTTTATTTTCCGTGCAGAGAGCATATAATCCTTATGCTTCCACCGACACTGTAAAGGACCGTTTATGTATGCAGACTGATCTTAGACCTGCGCAAGGCATGTCAGATAAAAAAAAAAAGAGATTATACCAAAATGGTATTTCAACAAAAAGACAAAAAGGCTCGCTGTTTGTGTTAGTGAATATGATGCGGCTTTGACTGGTTTATTTCTTTTGTTTTCTTTTTTTTATATATAATTATTGTTATTGTTATTATTATTATTATTATTATGGATGGTAATTGTTATTACAGTTATTTGTTTTGTAAATTAAAATCAACGTTTTGCAATCAGTATTATACGTTTTTATATTGTTAAAGAAGCAAATCATGCACAAAAAAAGTTGAAAAAAACATTTTCATATTTTTATTGAGATGGTGACGATGCACCTGACCTGACTTCTATGTGACTTGAGTGTCAGTATTACAGCATGGGTTATCTTGCTCTCCAGTGATTTAATGTCTTTTTAACAGAGATTTTGCATATGTGGACTCTCATCCAGACACATCCCAGTCATTTCTCAGCAAAACGGTCTCAATAAAAAGTTTAATTTACCCTTGTGGTGGTCTGCTATTCATTTTTTTTATTTCACCTGCATTATATCTTCATACATAAAACAAGAAAATGTTACTACTATATTCTATGCATAAAGAAAATTAAGCCTATTTTTAAAACATTTATTTTGCATTGTTTGACAATTGGCATTCTCGTTACACATTTAAAGTCCCCCTGTGGTTAAAATCAAGCTTTTAATGTTGTTTATATTTCTATGTGGTATTTTAATATGCTTTAAGACAAACCATGTGTAAATTCATAAGTCGACAGCATTGCTGAATATTTTCTCCTTAAAACTGCAGTGAACCAAAGACAGTCTCAAAAACACGGTTTGAAATCGCTGGTGTTTCTGACGTCACAAACTACCTTGTAATCAATCAGATCAACGTGTGATCGTCAACGAGTGGATCTCTGAGCTGAGTGAGTGAGTGAGTGAGTGGAGGCGGGGCTAATTTGCATATTTATAGGACCGCGTATACTAAATGAGGCAAGGGTGTCGAGTTACATTCAAGATATTTTAAGCCATGGAAAAAAACTTTAAACATATATTTTGGTGATCCACGCATAGTTATTTTCAAGGAAATAACGTTTTAAAATGTCATTTTGGTGATCAAAGATGAGTAGATAAAATGATTGACTACAGGGGGACTTTAATTCAAATTCGGCATAAATAAAATTCAGTGCAAATACTTCTGTTACTAATAAACAATTACAATAATTTAACTTATTTTTTCTTTCTTTTAATTTTGGAGTTAAATCGGAGATAAATGTTTAGCTGTTTTGTTTATGACAGTTTTGAGTTTTATGCATTAACTTTTCATACATATAAACCAGAACATTACTTTGCCTTAATATGGTGTGATCATGCTGATGATAAAAGGCAATACATTTTGGTTCAAAGTAACACAATGCAATATCATCTAGGTTTTTTTTTGTTTGTTTTTTTGATGCCCCGAACCTAAAAATATCAGGGACCCCCTGAAGGCAGATTTATATTTTCAAGTGTAAAAAATACCCTTTTATACTGTGAAAAACAAAAATATTAAGTGTAAATAGTTTTCTATCGTGTCATCTTTTTTCTACCCACTGTCAAGATGTATAAACCTGCAGAGAAACATAAAATGTAGACTGAAATATTTTTTTCTTCAAAAAATGTCAAATTTCTTTAGAAAGAAGAAAAAGTAATAATGTGAAACTGTTGATTGTAACATTTGTTTTATTATTAATGTTTTTTATTTAAAAAAGGTAACATTTTTCTGCCATTCTGCAGAATGATTTTTTTTCTAAACTTTTTTAAAACTTCAAATAAAAGAAAAGAAGCATATCAAGTCTACCCAAAAGTAAATAAAGAAAAATTGGACGTGCGTCCAATAGTTATTCCTATTCCTTGTTTTTCTTTCAGTACCGTAGTATACCACCAGTTAAACGTTTGGATGTACTTACGGTGGCTGAATATGTTTTTTTTTTTATTATGATTATGATTGTGGAACATTTTGATCTAGAGACTTCTTAATCTAACAGCAAATATAGCATTCCTGTAGCTCAAACAATAGAGGATTGTGTTAGCAATGGGTTTGATTCGCAGGGAATGCATGAACTGAAATGTGTACCTTGAATGCATAAATGTAAATAAACTGATCATGAAGGAAAAGCATTACCAAGTGTCAAGCATGCATGTTAACTTCTCCAGTAGTGATTAAAAGCATCCCAAGTGTAAATGAGAAGTTGAGAACATAACAGATTGGCCTACACAAATATACATAGGCTATAATTAAATCAGCCTTTTGTGTACATAATTAAACAGACCCATATGTAGTGGGCTGTAGAGGGTTCATATGTGTCTGTCTGATCTATATCAGAAAATCACTATACAAGAAACAATAGCATAATCATCAAACATTTGTTTGGGTTGCAATAGAAAAAAAAATGAAAAAGAAATCGAAGCACATAACAGGCTGTGATAGGGCGCGGGGAATATCTTGGCTTGTGACGTCAGTTGTGACGTCGGCAGGCCTGCGCGCAGCCGTAACCGGTGTAAAGAAGATGGTGCTCATCAAGGAATAGTAAGTAGAAGTATTTTTTTCCACCTCTCCAGACCAACATTTTATTTGCTTTCGAATTGCACATGATAAACGAGTATCTGCTGGTTCTCGGTCACTTTTTGAGGGGAAAATGTGGACGCGCGGAAGTAGACTCGCGCCCGGGAACACCGGCTCGCGCATGAGGCCCAGCTTTAGCATTTAGCATTAGCATGCTAGGCTAAACGAAACTACTTGCCATTCATTTTCAACGAACGGTACGTTAGCACGCGATGCTATTTGTCGTCAAGATTAAACGACACCAAATCTGATGGTTCCCTTCCATATAAAACGTAATATACATGGATTTTTACCAGTTAATATTTTCAGAAAGTGTCTGACTTGAAAGTTAGCACATTGATTACAACAATTTTCCCCATTATATTAAAATATCGCTATTTAGTGATTTTTGTGCGGGTTTATGTGTAAGTAACATTAATGACAGGAAAACCGCTTGATAGTTCGGCAACTTTTTGAGTACATTTCCGATAATATTAGATTTTGTTGCCGATATATTAGCCTATATAATGTCGCAGACATCTATTTACGTCTAGCAAATATAGGGTTAATTACTTAGTTTAGCTTTTAAATGGACAGAAAGACTTAAAGGGAAAGTTCACCCTAAAAATTTTAATTTTAATAATTTTAAATTTTAATTACTCACCCTCAAGTTGTTCCAAGCCTGTATGAGTTTCTTTATTATGTTGAACACAAAAGAAAATATTTGAAAGAATATGGGCAACCAGACAGTTGATGGACCCCATTGATTTCCATAGTACGAAAAAAAAATACTATGGAAGTCAATGGGGCCGCCTACTGTTAGTTTACCGACATTCTTTAAAATATCTTCTTTTGTGTTCAGCAGAAGAAAGAAACTCATACAGGCTTGGAACAACTTGAGGGTGAGTAAGTCATGATAAAGTTATTATTTTTGGTTGAACTATCCCTTCAAAGTTCAAGTTTTAAACCGGTTAATGGCAGCAGGATGGTCTATATAGTTGAAAAGTGTTTATTGATGATTAAACATTGGTTCGCCTTGTTAACCACTTAATCTAACTATTCTTAATCTAACTATTTACTCGTGTGACTTGTTTTTTTTAGACACTTTCTGTTTTAGACAATCTTGAATGAATCCAAATTGGGCTTAAACCCAATTTGACAGGTGACCCTGCTTTTAAACGGCCTGCAGTCATTCATTTCCAACCTGTTCTTGTTTCCTTTCAGGTTTTATCTTTCTGCTCTCTAGGGGATCTAGTTATCACATTTTAATTAGGTTCTCATCTGTTGGACAGGACATGACATGCTTGAAAACAGTTGCTGTATAGCCTTTAATCTGAGAGATCGGATCAAGATTATGTCTCAATGTGCCACGTTATGAAATCCAGCACCTTTTTAACCTTCAAAGTATCCACCCTTTAGGTTTGCAAGAGAATGCAAATTTGAGCGATCCTCACGTCACGTGAATGCAACAGGTGTGCATGGCTTTTGTTCCTGAAAACCCACCGGACAGTGACAGAAATTTAGCATTATCATCTCACAGTGTGTTTGCTGTGACGACCTACGCCTACTGAATAGCCAATAAAAATGCAACATGAAGTGGTGTATTGATCAATGGGACATGGCAATAAAACTTAAAACTATTACCTCAAGCTACATTTGCAAAATTGGCATGCCAGTTTGGCCTTTTTCCTAACCAATTATCTGTCCATATTCTCCTCTTTCACAATTCACACCCTCTTTTTTTTCAGCGCACATAAAAAGCACATTTGCCAAAGTGCAATACATCTTGCTCTATTGTTGTCTATAATATTAAATGTTGTGACGTTTTATTCTTCTATGGTAACTTGCGTCGTAGCCTACAATTCAAAAGGTGTCATCATCGTACAGTCTACATATGTTGTACCCACCCAAGTTTATTAGATCCATGTCGTACAGTGTGATTTGTAATGATCTTATAGGATTCCCGAAATCGCAGTCTGTAGCAGGCGTTAGATGTAGCCTACTGTGTAAGACTCAGACTGTTGTAAGACCGCTGAAGTTCTGAGTCACTCCGCGGCTAAGAGAGCATTTCAGCCTCTTGAGGTTTTCAGGGGAGTTTCCATATTGAGGAAATGTTGAGTAATGTAGAAACTGATGTATGTTTTCCTTTAAAAACAGTTGTAGACTGTTTATTATGCATGCGGATGTTGAATTGATCCTGTTTCTGCAGTGCTTTGCATGTCTGTAGATTGATTATTTCTTCATAGATCAGGGATTGACGGCGCTTTACAGCTATCATAGATGGACGGTCATGGACGATTGATTGGTCGACTTGGTTTCTTCTCTTACACAACTTTCGTAAACATTAATGTGAGCAGTGGACTTGAAAACGGTTGTTTTATACAGTAAAAGTTATGTTTTATTGAAAAAAATGCTTAATAGCTTGCGTTACATTTAGAACTAACATTAGCCTATGTGTAATAAACCAATATATCATCGTCCAGGCTGATTATTAGTGCATGTTTGACCACAGTGGGTATGAAAGAGCTGTTGGCTCACAGGAAACCAGGTCTGAGTCTGAACAGGATCATTTCCCCTACACATGTGTTTTACTTTCCTGTAATGGAGGCAAAAAATTGTGGTTGAAAAGTGTCCATCTCATTTGCTGTCATTAAACTGTGTATTATGTGCCATTATGTATGTTTCTGAATATTGGAATTGTCGTTAGTTGATGAAATTGCTTGTTTACTACTAGTAATAGACTGATGATATATATCAGAAAGGCTGATTAATTATCTGATATTTACACATTTTGAGATTATCAACATTGGGCTATTAACAAATGAATCAATTTTGTTTTAGTAGAAATAGTTTAATTTAAACAGCATTTAATTAATTATTTATATATATATGTATGTGTGTGTGTATATATATATATATATATATATATATATTTATTTTGTTTTATAAATAATACATGTTTATAATATCATTATAATACATGATAAATACATTTATCAAGAAATGTATAAATATGTGTAATTGTTTATTAATATATGCAAAAAAACTTTTTAATACTATTACAATTTTATATATATATATAGGAAATTATAAATATTTATTTGTTAGTTATATTTATTTATTTATTTTAATATTCAAAATATTAATCAAATTTATTGACAAAGTTAGAAATTGTATAATGTAGCTAAAGTAGTCACTGAAAGAAATGACTGGTGGTGGAGTGTAAATTTGTTTTATTTTTCTATTTATTTTTATTTTGTGTCTTTGTGTGTGTAACATGCATGTTTTCTACATGTTTTGTAATTGTTGTTTCTTCTTTCAGTCGTGTGGTCTTACCATGCTCGGTGGAAGAGGTGAGTACAGCTTTTTTATTTTTCACACTTCCTGAGGTTCTGATAAGTTAAACATTAACTGTAAGTGCACAGTGTCACTTCAACCTTGAAAACCAGAGCCTTGTTTCCTGTGGTTTAATATTGCTGACGGGTTATTAGTTCGGTTAGCGGCATCAGTCATATCAGACAACTGTTTGCTTTGCACCTCCTCAATCTGATGTTTCTCTGGAGTTCAGCAACCAAACAATCGTGTAAAATCTCAGCGTTTTGAACTCGCCTGGCGCTTCGAGGATCTGATCAGAGCAACAAGGACAAGATAAAGCTTGTCATGCATGTAGAATCAGGCGCCCTCGGGGAACATTTGAGTCTCACGCTCTTTTGAGAAAAGCATGCTTGATGTTTGCTTGATTGGCATTGTTTGATATTTTGCGTTTAGGATGCCGTCGATTCATAGCACTCTGCAGTCAGAATACTTTTGTGAAGTCCTTTTGCAGCCTGACAGCTGTCAAGCTGGCTGTTTACAAGTGATTCCAGTTTCAGATGCGTTCATATATGATGCACAGAAACAAGAATCCTCTTTTTTTTAAAACACTCCAGGGCTCTGTTCCAAAACATAGTGAGCGCCTCACTCTTAGAAAAAAGCTTCAATGATTCTATATAGAATTCTAGGTTTCTTGACTCAATTTTAAAGAACCCTCAATGCCAAAAAGGTTCTATATATGGAGAAATTCCTTATATTATGCATAATACTTTAGTTTAATGTTTATTTACTGTTTTTCTAGCGATAAAGTCTGTTTACGAGCTTTTTAATTCATACAATTTATATTCAAATGAATTAAAAACTAAATCCTTAAAAGGATGCAATGATTGGAACCCTTTAAAGGTTCTATATATGAAGCGCCTGAAAAACCCTTTAAGGTTCTTTCTAGAACCTTTCCTTATTGATAAACAGGAAGAATACTAGGGGTGGGTGAAAAAATCGATTCTTAGATGCATCGCGATGCGGACGTGGACGATTCTGAATCGATTCATAAATGTCAAAAATCGATTTTCAAAAAAAAAAAAATTTTTTTTTTTTTTTAGATATGTAGCCTATTTATAATGACGTAATATTGACGGAACGCAAAAGACGGAACTCTGAAGCGCGGAAGTGCAGTGCCAAGACCGTCTGTCTGTGGCGTGCGCACATAACAGAGACGCGATGGCTGAGCGCGAAATCCAAACACCCTCCTCGTTAAAAGCTGACGTGTGGAAATATTTTGGCTTCTATGAAGTTGAAGGGGGAAAGGAGCTGGACAAGAGCCACACTAGTTGTAAGCTTTGTAGAATAAAACTAAAATATTTCGGCAACACGACAAATATGAGAAGCCATATGACACGTTTCCACCCAGAGGAGGAAAAACACTCGGCTGTACCAGAGCCGTTTCTCTCTATGGCTCTGGGCTGTACCGGTGTTCAGACGATTTCTGCTGCCTTGTCGAAAAATGCTACCCAAACGCGAATCGATCACAGATAATGTTGATTCATTCTCTATTGTTTCCATAATGGTGTAAATCTCACAATATTATAACATTGTTTATTTCATTTTAATCAGGGTAAGTGTATGGGGAGCATATTTTGATATTTTAAATGAACTAGCAATTATCACATTTGATATAACAAGTAAAAATGATATTTTTATATGAAATAAAATTATAATAAAATTCGAAGTTAAGAGTACAGTATGATGTACTGTTTTTATTTTTAAAACGGTGTGAAAAGTAAAAATTATCATCAAATATTCATCTTTGACCTGTCAAAGTTTCCTACAAGTCTCCACAGCAAGGATGCATAGATTTATGGGCGTGGTAAGCAGAAGAAAAATGAGTCTGCACATGCACCAGTAAGTAGCACATCTCGATGGGTAGCATGAATCGTCAGAACACCTGTTGTTGTTATATTATTAATTTACTACAAGTATGCTGCTTGTTCAGGCACACATTTATTTTCCTGTTGGTTCTTTGCAATGTTAATAAAATATATTGTACGTTAATTCTTTATGGGTCATTACTTTGTACTTTTAAAGCAAAGTATTTATATTCACACACACACACACACACACAAAAGATTCAGATAATCGATAATCGCTTTAGAATCGAATCGCAGGCCTCTGAATCGTAATCGAATCGAATCGTGAGGTGCCTAGAGATTCCCACCCCTAAAGAATACTGAGAATCCACGAACGGCATTATTAGTCCTTTTTCTAAAGTAAAATTTTAAACCCTCACTCTGAGTTTGCATGTTTTAATGTCCACAAATTCTTTTTGAAGAAATTACAGCAGCTATTGCATTTCTATCGTAAAGTGGACAAATATTAAAGATTAAGTGGACATAACTATTAATTAACATAAATATGAATAACTATTCATGCACATACCGGCAGCAGTTCCCTGTTTGCTTTTGTTAAACTGGTTTTGCCATAATGTCCCTCTAAGGCATCAATCAGTCACACAATGCAGAGTTTTGTCTTAATATCTGAAACTGCTGGAAGGCACATATTTTAATTATACGAGAGCTGTTTAATTCCCCAGATGCTGATCTGAGTGTTTCCTATATGAAGTCTGTAGGGTTTGTGTTTTCATGCATGTAAGACTGATAGTTTCTCTTTGATTATGATGTTTTCCTTATTTTACCAGGTAAGATTTAAAAAAAAAAAACTTCTCTTGATATCAAAATTTCTTTTCCGAGAGGACTTTTTAGGAGTGTACTAGCATATACTGTAGATGACCTCAAAGACAAGGGCTATTTTAGTAAGTGATTTATCCATCTAAGTGTTATTTTAGTTTCATTGAGATTTTAGATTCATATTATGAATTAGTTTTCATTTTTATATTTTCCATTTTCATTTTGGTTCAAATTTACTAATTGTTATTTTGTTACTTTTATTAGTCTTTATTTTTTTAATCTATATCTATATTTTTTTATCTTTGTCTATATAGTTACTATTAATTTTTATTACCGTTTTTTATTTTCTTTATTTTAGTACATCAAGTTAAAATAAATGAAAATGTTGCCTTTGCAAAAAGTTATTGTATATTTTATTTCAAGTAATGGAAATGTTTTCATGGTTTTAGTTAACTACAATTACTCTACAAATCATTTTTTTTATTTCATAGTCATCTTTGATTTGGTATTGACTTAAAGGGGTCCTATTCTGCTTTATTCCATGTTCATCTTTCTTTAGTGTGTGTAATGTTGCTGTTTGAGCATGAAAAAGATTGGCAAAGCACAAAGTCCCTCCAGCGGGAGTTCTTCTCTATATCAGTGTCAGTGTTTCTGAACTCCTGAAACGCCTCTATTGTAGTCTTGAGTTTCTTCCAGGAACAAACACGTCACAATATTCCTCATTATAATAATTCATACGCAGAATAAAGGGGCGGGGCCTGGTTGAGTTAGTTAGTAGTGTGTTAAACTGGTGGTTATGGTAAGGGGCGGGACATTTCCCAAACACACTCGAAGCGCTCGACCAATCACAACACACTGATCCAGTCGACCAATCAGAGCACAGTGTGCTTTTCAGAAGGAGGGGCTTCATAGAGACAGGAAGTAAACAGAGCGTTACTGACAGACTGGGAAGAGAGGAGCCGCAACAAGCTTTTTTCTACTTTAGAAAAGCCCAAAAACCACATCAAGATTTTGTACAAGCGCATAATAGTTCCTCTTTAAGTGTGGTTATGCACTGATCATCTGTACTTTCTAATCTTTAAACCTCACCTTTCTCTGCTCTCTGCCACTGCAGTATCAAGTCGGGCAGCTTTTCTCGGTGGCTGAGGCCAGTAAAAACGAGACGGGTGGTGGAGAGGGCATTGAAGTGCTGAAGAACGAACCGTACGAGAAGGAGGGCGAGAAGGGACAATACACACACAAAATTTATCACTTAAAGAGGTAAAAACAAAGTCAGCAGCTTAGGTTTATTCTGTACGCCAAGATGAGTTCATCAAACTAATAATATAGTCGTCATTTTTTTTTACAGTTTAAAGCTTTATATAATGCATTATAAAATTATTTTTAATGCATAAATGCCTTGCAATGCACATTATATGAATATTTGTTATAATACGTAATAATACTTATCTATTACACATTTAATGCATTAAAACATGACAAACAACCAATTTCAGATGTAACAAGGACTGCATATATTATAATGCATTATAACGTACATTATGAATACCTTTAGACTGCATTATACATAAAAGCTTTAAGGGTTACACACTTTTTTTTTTCACTTTTGATTACTGATATTTTATTCTAATGACACCTACACTTTAGTATAGTGAGATGTGACACATCTCAAGTGTTTTGCAACACCCATTATTAACACGCAAACCATTCAACTTAGCGCAAAGCTGTAAATAATTCTTCTGGCTTTGCTTCTGTGCTTTTATGTTTTGTGTTCGTCCAGTAAAGTGCCAGGCTTTGTGAAGATGATCGCACCAGAGGGGGCGTTAGTTTTCCACGAAAAGGCCTGGAATGCTTATCCATACTGCCGCACGAGTGAGTGGAAAACCTTTTCATCCGTTATACTGCACAATCCATGTTTTTATACACTATCATGTTTTTATTGCATATGACAATATGTAATGAATTACATATTGGGAAAGATGTTATGCATATACAATGTTTTTGATTGTTTCATGAAATTCTCACATTTGTGAAGAATTAGGCCAAAAACATACTCTGATGGTTATTGTTATTCCAGTAGCTTGCTATAAACATTTAAAAACGTTAGTTAAACATCTCTCCGCCAACCTGAAAGTTTATGTTCACTACACTGAGAACGCACTGAACACTTGAGTTGCATTACGATCTGAGCTATGACGTATTTTGTAGCTATAAAGTGCATTAGTTCCCAATTTTCAGCTTTTTCCGTTCATTTCTCCCATGGGGATTTAGGGATTTTCCACATGTATTTCTTTAAAGCGTTATGAGCCATGAATCAAGGCAACCAGCTCTGAGGTGAATTACAACATTACAGACTTAAATTTGAAGCAAAAAAGCATTTGAAAAGAAACTACTTGACGACTTTACCGTACGTTCACACCGCCGCCGACTTGAGCGGCAAAGAAGCTCTGGACGCCCTGTCAAGGACGCTTGTCAAAAAGTACGGAGAAGCTTGTTGACGCTTTGGTCGCTCTGACGTAGCAGGGAGAAGAGAAGTGTCACAACATGAAATGTCACATGAGATTGGTGTTTTTGCATTCCACTTCACTGCTTTTCTATTTAACTATGTAAACACGCGCTAGACTGTGTGCTCGAGCTTTGTGTCTTTTGCCGCGTCTCGCGAATGTCACAGCGTTCTAAAAAACGCGTTATTCAAGTTAAAATAAGTTTAACTTTAAGAACAAAAATGTTAACTATCCCAGCTATTTTATCCCATGCCTCGTTCTTTTGTAACTGGTCCCTGTAAGCAAACAATGTCATATCATAAATGATAGGAAACCCAGCAACGGCGATTATTAGCTTCTCCTCCATTTTATCTGAACCAATGTTTTGGTTCAGATGTAAACTTAAGTTTACATCATGTGTTTCTCCGGAATCAGCCAGCGCGGGGGACGTCTATATTCCGATTGGTTGCTGGCTTTTGCCGCTGCTTGCCGCTGAACCGCGTCATAGCTCATTACCATAAAGTTGAGCTACTTTCAACTTTCTGATTGACGCCCAAAACGCGACGCCGATGGATTTGACGCTCCTTGCAGCTGAGAGAAGCCAGCTTCCATTGAAAATGAATGACTTCCGGTAGCTTTGGAAGCTCAAGTCGGTGGCGGTGTGAACGTACAGTAAGTGAGGGGAAAGGACTACAATCCCATAAAGCACTATAAAGAGCATTATCAAATTAAAAATGGAGAAAAATAAACTACTAATTTAAAAATGTTGATTATCTATCTATCTATCTAAAGTATTTTGACAGCGAAAGGAGACCAACTCTATTACGTCAGTCGCAGTGCTTCAGTGGAGTGGGCGGAGCTAAAGAGCTCTTTTGACGCATTTTGCTTGTCTTGACTCTGATTTGTGGGATTTTATGTACAGCATCATAGGTAATGTAGTTTTTCACCACGAATTCCACTGTTAAAGAATTCCACTGTTTTAAAATAAGTTGAAATAATGTGGGCTGACGGCTTCAACTGAAGCAAGTACTGTTGATAAACAACCTCGTAGTTCACAGTAGGGCTGTCTTTAAAGGTTTATTGTTTAATCTTTAAGTTATTGTTAAAAATCAATTTCTCTATTGGTAAAAATGAATGGAGTCTTAACATCTAGAACTCGACTGTTGCACTCTGTAATTGTTTGCATTTATGTATTCAGAGTATGTTTTAGGCCTCGGACTTTTGAGTCATTTGTATTGGTCTGTTTTGATAGTGAAAATATGAATGTTTTCTGTGTCACCTGATTATTTTTCTTCTTTTATTTTTGCATGCTGCTCCATCCTCTTCAGTTGTGACTGTAAGTACAAAAACTTGCTGTCATTGTGACTAGTTTACTCTAAACTCTTAGTGCATGACCATTTAGAAATTGAACTAATAGAAATGTCTTTTTGTTTTATTGTTTATCATGTCAAATGTTTTGATCGTTTTGAAGTGCACGTGCTGTCTTTTTGATAAATTATTATTTTGTCATTGCACTTGATGACATTTATGCTTCTAAGTGTGGTTTAATTGTCTGAATATGTTTTGTAAACACAATATGTGTATATATTTTAGTTCAGCACACCAATCTTAACACCAGTTTACCTGTAGAAGTTGGAGGAAATGATATATTCCCTCCAGCATTAAAGCCAGCTTAAAAACACACGCTCTGAAGTTGTTGGACCTTCAAATGCCATCAAATGTGATATTTGCATCGCATGCACTGCTGAACCACAGTTTTAAGTGAAGTCATGCTGCCGTTTGTGACAAAACCTGAACATAAACATGCATCTTCTCCTCAGAACGAATACATGAAAGATGATTTCATGATTAAAATAGAAACGTGGCACAAACCTGACACGGGCTCTTTAGAGAATGTGAGTAAGACGTTTCTTTGTGATTTGATGTTTTGAATGCATCTGTAACATCATGCTCAGGCTGATATGTTTTTGGTGTTTGTTTATGCCCATTATCAGGTACATGACCTGGACCCAACTACATGGAAGACAGTGGAGGTCGTGCATATCGATATAGCTGATCGGTCTCAGGTTGATCCTGCAGTGAGTTCACTTTCCATCAGTCTCGAATCGCTTTGCATTGTTTGCATGTTCTTTGTTCTTTTTGGTAACATTACCCACTTTGAATATAATGCTAATAGTCCATCCCTGCTGGTCATCCTATGGTCAGATGGCACTCAAAAATAGGCTATTGATACCCAAACCAGGTTTAACCTTAATTTGCATAGTCACGCCTCCTGCTGCAAATGCATTAGGGTGTTTTCACATTACAACTTTGGTGATGGCTAATTGCACGTGATGTTCCTCTTTTTAAAGTCACTTTTAGATAAAAGCATCTACTAAATAACTGAGTCTCTTTGACATCAAAGACATTTAGAGAATTTTGATAAAGTGGCCTAGAATTATTTGAAGCTCTTTTAGTGGTCGACCGTTACGTTTTTGTTAATCGCTGTTAATGACTGATGCAGATCATCTCAAACTGGCCAAATCTGGTTTATCCATCTAGCTGGTATATCTGTCTGTCACTAGTCACTAGGGGGGGTAGTTATCAGTCAAATTAATTTTTACTTTGTTTATATAGTTTTTCTTTTTTACCCAACAAACATAAGGGTACAAACAAAAAAATCAAGTGCAAATACAAAAATAAGATGGTTCTTAATAATCACCATTTATTAAATGTATGATCGCAATGTATTCTCTGTAAAAATGCCTAATCCGCAGGGTGATGGACACGGAGATGGGTAAAAAGGTTGGTGGCTACACATTCTGCAGCGCCGCGTCGCGTGTAGGACAACTCGAGGTATCGCACACCGGACGCGCACTTTCTCGGTTTATGGCCAGCAGTAGTCTTATGTTTAAGGAGATTATGAAATTAAGATAATGTCTGTAGGCCTACTATGTTATGATTGTACAATTAAATACAATAGTTGCTGAGTCTTTGAGCTGAACACTTTACCTCAGAGCATCCATTAACTGAATGAATTGAGAATCACCTGAAAATCCGATAACATCAGCAATTTTCATTCATGCAGCTGATTTCTGTAAATTAATGTAAAACTAAATGTAGCCTACATTGCAGCACAGGGTGAAGTCATTCACGATGATTTGAGACAAATATAATGTTAATTTAATATAAAACTAAGTAAATGGCGCTCTGTGTTGCCGCAGGATTTTGAACAAGAGCCGTTGCTGGGTGCTGCGGACAGACGCCGAATGGCACAACCGGTGTGAAAAAGAGAAAGTGTGTTCGAATTTTAAAGACGTGGCCCTGCGCTTCTCGTCCAGTGTGCCCCGCGACCCCCTTTAAAGTGCTGTTTTCTTTTGAGCCGAAGAACTCCCATTCAGGCGAGCTTACTTTTTTCGGGTGTGGACAGTGTTTCACTCTCTCGCTCAGACGACGTTCTCCTCAGAGTAGCTGCACGGCCCGGGCTGCGTCTTCTTTGATAGGTGTCAGCAGGTGCAATACAGCTGAGACGTCAACCAGGTACTCGAGCTAGAGTATTTACGTGTCATGTTATCATAACAGTCCTATTCATTTTAAACATCGTGGTTATCGCCAATACCGGTATATCGCCACACTCTAAATCAACACGATGTCGATATTTCATGCTTTGAATATCACGATTATCGTCAACACCCGTATATTGCGACACCCCTACATTCAACGGTACTATATATTCTTTGCTGGTAATGGGAAAGCACATACTCATATCTATCAAGATAATACTATTATACTATAATACTATATATCATAAAATTATCTTGATACCACAGATCCCCTTTGTTACTGTTTGTTTTTGCTTGTAAGTGTGAGCATTGTGTTTAAATTAATAAAATTATTCATTAGGTTCATACAAAAACATCACAGATTCCTCAATCTTTAGCACAAGAGGCATCATTAGCCTCAAACATGCACATATGACGTGTACTTTGAAACTATTTTCAATGTGCTGTGATTTGGGATTTGCTAATCCTTATCCCACATGCTATATTTAGGCTGGCTAGTGTGTGATTTGTGATTCAGCCTGTAGCCGGTGTGTTGCATAAGACTGGATTAGGGTGACGTGACATTAGTGTGTGGACCATTGCCCTTCTAACCTGCATTACTCAAGGTTCACTGGTTTACCAAGAAGGCTCCTTATCATTACTTATCAAGGCACTGAACCTTCTGTCTGCGGCATTTTTACTGCACAAACTGGTAAAAACAGTCAGTTTGAAGCTGTAGACGTAAAACTCAAGCCTCAAGAGCAAACAAACTGGCTGCCGGTGTCGTATGCTAGCAGACACACATCGCATCAAACACCAGCAGCTTTGAATAAATCCAAATACGCTTCCATGAGACCTCATTCTGGCTCTGTGCCAAACACACAAATATAGCTGCGTTGGTTTGACTGGAGTCAGGAGTGTACAGGTTATCTGACCTGTAGAGGGCCGCTGAAGTGACTGCTCTTCTCATGCCTGAGCACTTTTATGCTTCGTATCTTTAATTAGTTAAGTGGATCAGTCCTGGTTAGGGTTAATCCTTATTCCCATATGTCCACGGTACTTAGCGCCGAGGTTTGAGAGATTAAAAGGTAGAGTGCGAGTATGTGCAAAAAGATGGAAATGGTGGGAATTCCCAAACTGAAGGTGGTGGGAAGGTGTTTTTTAAGATAACGTGTTGCAGACACATTTAGTGACGTTTCAGCATCATTACTCCAGTCTTCAGCATCACATGATGCTTCAGAAACCCTTCTAATGTGCGTATTTTTTGCTCAAGAAACATTTATTGATATCGATGTTGAAATTCAGTGTTGGAAAATTATTATTTTTTTAGAATTCTTTGCAGAGTAGAAAATTCAAAATTTTTAATGCGTCCTTGTATTTTCCCTCCAAAAATTGCCTACATTGATGATCACAAATGATTGCAGCAAATCAACATTGTAAAATTATCTCTGTAGGATCATGTGACACTGAAGACTGGAGTAATGATGCTGAAAATTCAGCTTTGATCACAGGAATAAATTATATTTTAAAATATATTCACATATGAGGGTATAAAAAAATATTAAACAATATTACTGTTTTTACTGTATTTCTGATCAAATAAATCCGTAAATAAATGTTGAGCAGATAGAGAAAAAATATCAAACTTTTGACCTACGAGTTGAATAGGATTTAACTTGTGCTTTAACTTAAGGCCTGACACTAAGGAGAATGCAGATAGACGTGATGATGTCATATGCTAATTAGTGCATCACGCCATCTAGTGACATTTGGCAACTTTTTGAGCAGGTTTTAGCTAATTATCACTGAAAGTGGTTAACAATAGAGATAACATGAAAAAAAATCATGTTCCTGGTCTTGTTTTGCACAATTAATTGGTAATAATTTACAGCTTTACATCAATTTATTATCCATCTCTGAAATTACTTCTATGCCAACTTAACGAAGGCAGTGTGGAGAAATATGAACCATAAAGGAAATATAAGTGATACAAATTGTCATTCTTTCAGGATTATAAACCAGATGAGGACCCAGAAATCTTTCACTCAGAGAAAACAGGCCGAGGACCTTTAGGACCGGACTGGAAAGTGAGTGGCTCTATTTAATTAATTTATCAGACATTTATTATTAGTTCCCCTATTAACTCTGTTCTATATGAAGATCTTGTGTGATTTCTCCCTGAATAGAAAGAGCTCTTGGCCAAGCCAGACGCCCCTCGTATGTGTGCGTACAAACTAGTCACTGTCAAGTTCAAGTGGTGGGGCCTTCAAACCAAAATAGAAAACTTCATCCACAAGGTAAGATAATCCGTACGGCGCAGTGGATAAGACACATGCCTTTGGTGTGAGAGACCCGGGTTCGAATCCACTGTGAGACACCAATGTGTCCCTGAGCAAGACACTTAACCCCTAGTTGCTCCAGAGGCGTGCGACCTTTGACGTATATAGCAATTGTAAGTCGCTTTGGATAAAAGCGTCAGCTAAATGAATAAATGTAATGTAATGTAAAATGCAATCACGTATTGGACACAAAATGAAATATTTAGTGGTCTAAAGCGCTCTTTTTCATGTGAGCACTCGTGATGTATTATTAAAGCAATAAGGCCTTTACTAGAACAGGTTTTCATACTTAAATGTTAAACAAACAGATTATTTTTCCCATATTCTCTATTGTTGCGGCTCCTCTCTTCTCAGTCTGTCAGTAACACTCTGTTTAGTTCCTGTCTCTATGAAGCTCCTCCTTCTGAAAAGCACTCTGTGCTCTGATTGGTCGGCTGGACCAGTGTGTTGTGATTGGTCAAGCGCTTCCAGTGTGTTTGGGAAATGTCCCACCCCCTACCACAACCGCCAGTTTAACACTACTAACTCACTCAACCAGGCCCCGCCCCTTTATTCTGTGTATGAAACATCGAACAGCAACATTACACACTAATGAAGATGGAAAAAAAACATAATATAGGACCTCTTAAACTATGGCAAGTTGTGTTGCGCCAAATTTGACGTTAATTATATCAAGCATTTGTCTTCTCATTGACATCGAACCTGGAGTGATGCATCTCAAATCTGAATGAGATTTGAGATGTGTGTCAGTTTGATAATTCCCTCTGTATTCTTCCAATCTCACAATGCTTTTCAATAACAGACTTTTTTTTCATCTGCGTTTGCAGCAAGAGAAGAGAATCTTCACCAACTTCCACCGTCAGCTCTTCTGTTGGATTGACAGCTGGGTGGAGCTCACCATGGCAGACATCCGCAGGATGGAGGAGCAGACGCAGCGAGAGCTGGAAGAGGTGAGAAGGGCATTATGGTCTGAAGCACGTATAGTTTCCTCCATTGCATTTGCTCCCACCCATCCATGGCAGACCTCCTCATTCCCAGCAGTTCACATCATGAAACGCTATTCTTTCCACATTTTGGTTTTATTCATGAATGTGTATTTAAAGGCGTAGTGTGAGTTCTGTGCCTCTAGTGTCACAAAAGGGAATTTCAAAAGTGAAGAATATCATATTCATATATAAATGTCACAAACCTCTCAAATTAAAGAAAATTACAGCTCATTTTAAAAATAACGATTATATGTCCACTGGCATTATGTCCAGTGAGTGAATGTTGAACTGATTCAGCAAGTGAGATTAGACTAAAACAGTTTGAACTATTCAAAATAGCCATTTCAATGCTTGCCGAATGCCGTTGCTTCGTATGTTTCTAATTATTGAATTAGAGAGCTTTTGTTTTATTTGCAGTCTTTTGTTATTAAATTCTGACTACAAGATAAATGACAACTGGTTAGTGCGCTATTGCAAGAAACAACGTGTATTTGTGCGATACATGTACAACCTGTACATCATCTGCCTACAGTGCACATCTGGACTGATTTTATTGCGTAATATGGGTGTTTATATGTGGAATAAAACATTAGTACCTGTGATATTAGCACCAGGGGTCATTATTTGACTGTAGACCTAAAATAGTAATAAATCTGCTTCTGGATGTTATTGAAGGGGTTACAGATTTGAGCTATATTGGGTTTTTTTACGGCTGGTCACTGCTGGCAGCGTTCTCGAATTCTCTATTTTCAGTTGTGTTTTTGTTGAACGCGTCCCAGCTCAAGTGTATAGTATTTGGCCCAGATTCTTTCCTCTACCCAGTAAATATGATGATCCAACGGCACGCAGTCTCTCCAAACTCTGACACGCTCTGTGATCGCTTTCAGCATGCAGCCAAGGAAAACCACAAACTCTTCACTGCCTGGGAAATATCGATCAATACATTCTCATCCAGATCCCGAAGGCGTAGTCGCTTATTAGTTTTATTCTCAAGCGACGGTTGGCCAAGACCAATAAAGTGATTCCTCAACCGTCAACCCGTCAGTCAAGTTACGAGTTATATCTTTGTCCTAACCAGTTCATCTGTAATTGCCTTCAGTTGTTAAGGCTGGCATTTATAAAACAAGCAGTATATGTAGTAAAACTTTATATTAAACAAACAGTTTTTTACACCGCTACTATACGGTTGCCAAGCAGAAAATATGTATTTGGACTAATATTTGACGAATCAAGTTTGCTTTGGCTTTGCCGTGCTTTACAAAAACCTTCCAGGGTATATGTTTTTTCAAAACCTCTTTTATGGAAATGATGGTGAATATATTTCCAATGAGGATTATGTCAACATTAACCCATTCAGTGCCTCTTTGCTGACATTAAACTGTTGGGTGAATCTCACGAAAACGGTCATGAATGCATCATATTTCTCACTAAAATTAAGAAAATGAAGCATATTTTTGGACCATTAATATATATTTTTTGTATTCTGAAATGTAAAAATGTTGCCATTTCCCAATAATAAATAGCTTGTAATGTAAAGTAACTACTTTTTACAAATACATATATACATACATGCATACATACAGTAGTCAACATTTGAAGTGGATCAAAACAGTTAATCAAAGTTGTCATATGACATGAACGGGTATTGTTCAAAATTCATGTATAACTTTGAAAGTTTTTGATCCACCTCAAATGTGTGTGTGTGTGTATATATATATATATATATATATGTATATATATTAAAAAAGAGAATTATTTTATTTTATATATAATCAGATTATATATATAATTTATTTATCATTTATTTTATTTACATTAAGGTACAATTGTAATGTTGTTCTGAATTTGTGTTGTTGGTTTTACCCACACAGCATGATTATTACTGAATTACAATAAAGAAATTGGTTTTATTTATTTGAGAATTTATATTTTTATTTTTATCACTTTTTGTGCTTTTTTTAGGTACTTTATTACTATGAAAACGTCTCAGTGCAAAAGATCTGGTGACAATTGTAATTTTTTTTTTTTTATGTAAAAATAAAAACTTTCTCAAATCCCTGCTTATAGACTTCATTAGGTAGGTTGATTCCCATAAATATGATGACTTGGCCATTTCTACCTGCATTGACTCAGATATGCTTTTATGTTCTGGTCGTTGCCCAGTTTGAGGTTACCTGACACTTTTCTTCCAGGTCGACGCCAGAAAGTGGAAAGATTGCACCTAACGGCATGTTTTGTTTCTAGATGCGTCAAAAGGGATCCGTTCGAGGCACAACGGCAGCCGATGAGTAGCCGAAATCCTTTTTAGTAACACAAGGCAGGTGGAGAGACTCCGTAAGGAAAAGCAGTCGCTCCGTCGCTCACTCTTTCTCACGTTCTTTTCATCCGCCGCCACCCACTAACCCATCACTTCACTGCCTCCATTTCAGCTAACCACAACTAACTTTACTTCTGGTGCTCTCCTCTCAGCTGACGTGTGGGCCAGCGTAACCCGAGTAAAATTGTTAGTCATTTTAGACAAACTCTTGGCTGAACCGCCCGATAACTCGCTCAGGCCAGAGGAAAATAGTGCCTCAACGGCGCAAATTAAAAGCAGGTGTTAGCAGCTCCTTGAAAAAGCCTCATCTGCAACTTCTAATGGTTTTAGACTCCAGTTGAAAGGTAAAAGGTTTTTTTGAGACGTTCTTGATGTTTAAAGCAAGTGTGGTGGCCAACGGCTGTAGTTTCCAAAAGCAGCGTTCTTCTGTTGAGTTGTTGATCTTCTCTCTAAATGAAGGCAGGTTTGTGATGTTTACAGGAGCAGCTGCAATGGCCTTCTTTTTCTTTTCCGTTATTCTCATCCTAAAGAGTTAGTGCATGCAAACACAGTTATTTACTTCCATCCCGTCATTCCAAACGACTCCACATGACTTGCTTTCTTCCATGGAGTTTTTTTTTCATCTCGACGTTTGTTTTCTGTACAATGAAAGCATACAGTGATCACATGCTATCAAGCTCCGTAATAACAACATTAAAGAAGTTTATATGATTTATGTGCTATATTTTTAAGTCTTCTGATTTTGCTCTCAAATATTAATATTCAAATATGGAAATCCAGTGGAGATTTGAGAGATAGGAAATATTTGCAGAGAATGAACACCTAAATTTCAGTTTGTTCCAGGGGTGTAACGACACCCTCATGTCACGATTCGATACATATCACGATACTGAACTTGCGATATGATATAATTGCGATACTCAGATATATGATAAATTGTTGTTAAAAAATATGTACTCTTGATTAAACTGCTAAATTTGATATTACATTGTGTGTTTAAATCAATTGGCTTTGAATTGGTGCTGGAAACCCCATGCACAGGATAATAGAGACACCAGAATAACAATATTCATGATTCTGAAGCTGAAAATACATAATTATTTTAGACGAACATGTTTGCACTCTTTCACTGACTAGATATGGTTAAAATAATGTAGGCCACTTTTTCAATCGTTTGGCATTATCAGGACCCACAAATATTCCACCATTGTATTATTATACATTATATTCAACATTATATATAGTAGTTTAATCTAGTACTGACACTAAAACTCTGAAAACTTGACTTTTTTTCCTCACATAGTAATTTTTGTCTGAACTATACGCAATACAGATTGTCATTATCCACGATACATATTATTAAATTTTTCTATTGCGATATATTGTGACACTCCTATTTTGTTCATCTCATAAAAGGTGTCAATGAGCTCAGATGACTTGTGCTATAGTGCATGTGTTGAATGGACTGCTATTGTAGTCACTGTATACTTTCATTGTATTCAAATGAGCAACCTGAATGCTTCTTTAATAAGAAATAAACTCATGCAGGTTTGGAACGATTATAAAAGATGACAGCATTTGATTGAGTCAACTATTCCTTTATTGTGATATTGGTCGTGTGTTGCACGTCTTTCAGAGTTGCATGAATCTTGTGCTGATCATGCAGCGTCTCTGTTAATTTTATAGACTTTCTTCTTCTGGAGAGAAATTGAGCGTCTGTTGAGAGTCAGAATGAAGCACAGCCGCTTCATATTTGTGTTCTTCTCCCTCCCTCTGCGTTTGGCTGCGCTGTAAAACGATCTGGAAGAGATGAGACTCTCCTCGGCCGCTCTTTCCAAGCGTCTCTGCCCAAACTTGTGCTTTTTTTCTCTCCCCTCTTTCATTTCTCATTTCTCTTCATCGCTCCATTGCTGCTGCTTGGTTTCTAATCACCGCTTTTGTGTTTGTTGATTTTTCCAAAGTGTGTTTGTATTCGGCGCATGTGAGCGTGTGTGTTTCTGCTCTCTGATTTGAGTGAGCGTGCGTTCGTACACGTTTGAGTGTGAAAAAAATGTCTTGTATTCACACTAACCAGGCACGATGAAAACGAAATGCTGCAACGATGCCACAAAATCATGGCACATCAGAAGTAATTAGTAGTGTTTAGTAAGGCACTACTATTGTTAGTCAAACTTAGTGATTCGAACCAACTTAAACTTTAAAATTGCCCAACATTGTTTGTACTGCAGATGTGAATGATTCCTCAAATCTGCATATTAAGTGATTAGACTTAAACCTTTTCACTTGTAGATGATAAAACGGGTGAAAAACCTATCTAGAGATCTATTTTAGTATTATTTTTATACTGTTATATTATTTTTACTATTATAACATTTTATAGTATTAATATTTTGAATTGGCTTTGTTTTCGGTTTACTTTTTTTTAAGTTTTAGTTACTTTATTTGCTTTTGTTAATTACAGTAATTACAGTTAGTCATTCTAGTACATCTACTTATTTTTAGTTTATATTTCGGTAACACTTTACAATTAAGGTTTAATTTGTTTGTAAATATTTAACTACACTATCAAACTTGAAGAAAGAATGAAAAACACCACAGCATTTGTTAATCTTAGTTAATTTACAAATTTTTTTAAATCGAAAGTTTTATTTGTTTACATTAATGTATTGTGAACAAACAAGGAAAACTTTTATTTTTATTACCTGAAATAAGTCAAATGTAGGCTAAATATTGGATGGAAAACACTTAAAACTAACAAACTAATTGAAATGTTGGTTAAAGGTGGGGTATGTGATTTGGAAAACGACCGGCAGATTTTGAAAATGCACAATTCAGATGGCTTCTTTCCTCCAACGCTGGCTCTGACTCCACCCATTCGAGGAACATCGACGCGCAATCATGCACAAGCGAAAACTCAGATGCGCGAGAGATTGTAATGACGATTTACTACTAATCCTGGAACCGGCTTTACTGACGAGATGCGCATGAGTCACGAGCTTTGAGTATGCGCACGAAGGGGGTCACGCACGCTGGGGGGAGGGGGGTGTGGTACGACCGTTTGATTGACGAACTTACTGTCCAATGATTCCAGGTGGTCTTGGAAATCATTGGCTGGAGTTTTTCGAGTCGTGACCGTTCCACAGATGATTAAATTGCTTAATTTTCATTTCAGTGCTTCTAACTCAGTGGCTGTAAGTGGGTTAGGAATAGGATTTCAAGTTATTTTGAAAAAATGGACAAAAAAAGAGAAGCACATAACCCCACCTTTAATGGATTAGCAAACATTAACTAGCAAGCAATATTTATTTTACAGCATTTATTATTTTTGCTAATGTTAAAGAATTTAGTTAAAAATAAGCAACTTTATAGTGTTCCGCTAAAAATGTAAAGTTGGTTTAATGTTCGGCAGGATTTTAGACCATATAAAATATATATATATATTCTGTAGGATTTTAAACCAATGAAAAAACTTAATACTCTTAGAAAACCAGTGTTATGTTATTTTTATACTATTGTTATTTTTACTAATGTAGTGTTATAGTATTTTGAATTAGCTTTTTTGAGTTTAATATTTTCGACCAATGAGATTCCACTGTAACCAAATTAAAACCAATCGTTTGTCACATGATAGGCAGCATTCACGTTATCACTGCCTGGTTAGCGCGTGATGGTGGAATGATTCATGTTTGCCTTTATTAGCTTGGCTTCAATCACGCATTCAAAAAGGTTCCTAACGGTCACTGTTTTCTTCTCTCACACCTGTAGCTTCGTAAAACTGGTCAGGTTCGAGGCACCAGTGCTGCTCACGAACAATGAGGCAAAACTACAAGAATCCAACCATGATGACGCTTGACGAAAGACATCAACGCATCCAACAAACCGGCCGGCGGCGCCGTCGTCCTCCACCAGACAGCAGAATGACACAATGATCAGTAGTACTGGACAGGGTGGACACACTTGTGCGCTGGACAAGACTTGACCTGTTTTCTAGATTCAGGCATGTTGATCCAGTGACTATCACCACTTTGTTAGGACGTTTAGAAATGTCAGAGTATTGCTGTATGGTTGTGTTATTCTATTTCAGAAAAAAACGACTTAATTTTGGCAGGCATCGGACCAATTATTTGTTTGTTTTTGTTTGGTTATATTTTTTCATAATGGTTCAGATCTTTACTTTTCCTGTCTGTGTTTTAGTCTTTTCCCCTCAGATGAAGCACTTCTTTTTGTTTCCTAATCAAGGGTTTTTAATTTGTCCTATCTGCGTAGTCCTGCTTACCATCTCTTGTTTTTCTAGGAAAACGTGTGATGATGCTTGCACGGCATGCACATTTGTGCGCAAAAACACACGTCCACCTCGCAGAATTTATTTATTTTGTCTGCGAGTGTCTTTTGCATGAGCTCAGGCATGTTTTTAAGAGGGTCTCCGAGACCCTTCATATGACGCAACCCCCCTCAGGACTCTTTAGTTGAACATGGTTCTCCTCTCCAAAATCCAGACTAATTACCAGAGCAAATCGCTGCTGCTTTTTTATTTTTCGAGTGGCTTTAGGACAGGCGAAGTGCTTTTATATGGCTAATCTACCTGTAACGCTTCAGGGTTCCCACGCTCACAGAAAACCTGGAGATATCAGGGAAATGTTGTGATTTCCAGGCCTGGAAAAGTCTCGGTTCATTACATGTGTGCATGCAGGGAATAATTTCATTTAGTCCCTCAAGCACAAATCGCAGTTAAAATAGCACTGTTGCAATGCACGTAGTTCTTAGTGGTTTCAAAAGCAGAAATGTGAAAATCTAAATGGCCATTTTTGAGGTGTAACTACTTTTCCAGGTGGATGAATCTCTGGTTATGGATGTAACTTCTTGTGAGCAGCGCTTTGCTGATCCTTTTCTGGTATCCTTGCGCATATTATGCAAATATTACTGGCGTTGTCATGACAGCAAATTTAAATTCGCTGTCGCTACACAAGCACAGTCAGTAAGAGATTGTATTGCAGAAGGCTCATGTTTGTGCCTGTAGTTTTTTGAGGGGCCCTGAATTCCTGTATTACATGCTTTACTGTAATTGCATTTTTTGCAAGGGATAAACTGAAATATTCTCTGATTAACAAACTGCTTGAATTGATCCCAGGACATTTCTATAATGAAATGTAAGGCGTGCATACAGTAGTGGTCAACAGTGATGTCCGGCTTAGGAAAATTGACATCTTCATCCTTTATTCAAATATAGTTACAAATTTTGTAAGCACATTGTGTAGTTGTGCTTGGAGTCGATTGTTTTATTTGTGATTATAATGCAATGAAACATGACAAATTGTGTGGGAATAATTTGAGTCTTACAAAAAAATTATGAACACGTGCAAAAATGAGGGAACCAACTAAATATGAATAACTGATTACGTTATATTAAATGTGAGCTTTTTTTTTTCTATGCACTTTCTTGTTTGCATAGTAAAATAAAACCTGTAGCTGGAGTTTACCTTTTTTGCCAAATAATGTTGTCATATAAATACTGTAACCAAGTTTAGTTTTGTTCTTCCATAATATTTTAAAGAAATCTAAAATATTTTCCTCACATTTTGATGGTTTAATCAAACTCATAGGGTTATTGAAAACAAATATCCCCTATGGACATCACTTTTGGCCACTACTGTATCTATATAATTAATGTATTTATATAGTGAATATTAGTGTGTATGAAATGATGGCCTGTAAGCGTCGTGGGAACCCTGAGCTCTGCACCTGAATGTGTGTGTCGATGCCTCAACAGATGCTTAGGACAAAGAGGAGAGCTTTATAAACGCGTTTCAAAGACCTTGATATTTGTATAGTTTCTATATCGTGTCAGGTCAGATCTGAGCGAGGATGTGCATGTAGAATAATTCTACTTCCTGTCCTCCTCGTCTCTGGCCGTCCTGCACCAGCTCAGATCATCCAGCCTAGTTGTATCTTCTCGTTCATAGTAGCAGGTTTTTAAAGTGTGTGCGGTTCTCCAGAGGAGACAGAGCAGATTATTATGGTATACTGTGGCCAGTGCATTAGTGTCTGTTTTTCATGAACAGCTGACGGTTGCAGTTTGCACATTTGAAACGTGAGTCTCATTGTGATTGTCCAGGTAGTGTTTCACATTTGCAATAGTTTTAATGGAAAATAGTTTCTCACTGGATTGCATGTATTGCTTCTTAACGTCCCTTTCATTTCAAGGTCCACAAATGTTCACACGATCATGCATCTTGTCATACGACGGGCTTCGGCCTTCATTTCAGTCAAGGTGACATTATTGTGCACCTGTGTTTCTTTTTCTTATAGGTCTTTGGAGTTCTGATGGGAGGAAGTCAGGTTTTGATTTTTCCTGTTTCGTATGTTCTCTAGAGCAATCAGTGCACTGACGTCTGTTCGGCAGACACGAATACTGTCTCGAGTCTCACGGATCGTGTGTTTACTTTTGTACACGTACAGGGCTTTTAGGCTAGCGGGGTGGGCATGGGGATCGTTCAGAGATAACGAATCAATCATGTATTGTAATCTAAGCTTGGAGATTTTTTTTTTTCTTGGGGAATTACTCAATGCTGTTACTGTCTTTTTCTGTTTGAAAATCAGGTGAAATGTCAGCGAATGTACAATGGTGTGATTTTATTCTGTTTATTTTTTTTTCCCCTGCAGCTTATAAATTGAACAATTAACGGTATATCTAATAAATTTCGACACCAGTCGTGCTTGGGATTTTATTTTGAGTTTTCTTTACACTGTGCTGTTTCATGCTTTACTTAATGTCTCCTAAATGTCTCTTAAAAAACCTTGAATTATCAGTTCATTTTAAAACTGCTTTTAAGCCCTGGAACATCAGGAAATGTTTTCTGCACTGATAATATTTATTAGGATTAAATATCCAGTAACACTTTTGAAGTAACATCAGTTATTGCATTAAAGTCCCTCTTTAGTCAATAGTTTTATCCATTAAAACTTATCTTTGATCACCAAACGTGAATGAATTTACACATGGTTTGTCTTAAAGCATATTAAAAACAACACAGACATATAAACAACCATTAAAAACTTGATTTTCACCACAGGGGGACTTTAATTAACAAGCAATGCATTTGTTACGGTATTCATTCATCTTTGTTAATGTTAGTTAATAAAAATAACTGTTTATTTTTTGTCAGGTGAAGTCAGTTAAATGATGTTAACAGAAAACAACGTTTGATTTTAACTGTGTATTAGTAAATGTTTAAATTAATGCTAAATGGATAGTTTACCCAAAAACGAAAATCGTCATTTACTCACCCTCAAGTTGTTCCAAACCAGAAGATATTTTGAAGAATATGGAGAAACAAAGTGTTGATGACTTCCATAGACATTCTTCAAAATATTTTCTTTTGTGTTCAGCAAGAAATTCATACGGATTCTGGATCAACTTGAAGGTTAGGAAATGATGACAGACTTTTCATTTTTGTGTGAACTATCCTTTTAACTAAGATGAATACATGCTTTAGCGGTATTTCTCGTTGTTATTTCATGTTAACTAATGTAGTTTACAAAATTAACCTTATTGTAAAGTGTTTCCAAATATCTAAACCCAGTCTTAACCGTCAGTATGAAGGTGTTGGGACTTTAAATGCTACATGTTACATCTGTTTGTGGTCACTGAAGTCTAATGGGATTTTTCCTAGTTTTCCTCTGTTTCTGTCTGACAGCAGCACTAGATGGCACTGTTCCTCTTTGTCGAAGAAACAGGTAATGATTTGATTATGAAGGCCAGAGGGACCTACAAAATGCGTCTTATAGCTCTCCATTTACTATCCCTCTATTAGTTTAATTTCTTCTGTCATACCTATCAATAAATGGCCACTTATATTTCACCATAAAACCTTTTAGTAGCCTAATGGTTGTGGTTTGTGAGAGACGGTCTATTTGTAGTATAAGGTTTTTATTTCTACAATTTCTTAATTACTATGCATTAAAAAGCTTTTGTTGTAAAGATAAATAATTTGACCCATGCTGCAGCAATGAGTTCTGAAAATACATCACAATCACCGGTTACTTACAGGAAATTAACCCACATTCATTATCTCTGGCTGCCATTCGTCACAGCTTGAAAATGAAGCCTGTTTCATGCATCTGCTAATTTACTAATTAACTGATGCATATTTACTACATTATCTGTGCATAAAGGAATATGGCTATTTGAAGGATTTGGGAATGACTGAATATTTACACTGAAGCGTTTTAAATGATGAAAAATGTAAATTAGAGATCTAGTATTTCACACATAGAATTAAGCATTGACATTTTTCTTAGGCGTCATATTTTTCTTTACATGTTTTTATAATAAGTAGCTCGGTGGGTGGAAAAAATCATCCCAGGGTAATTAAAAAATCTATAGATACTATTTTACATGTACAGAATTAATACTGCTAAATCTAGTTTTGATATTTTTATCAGCTGCTATTGATACATATACCTAGAAATCTAGAATCTGTGAAAGACGTTTAAGACCTAGACGTGTTGTTTCTTATTAACCTATAATATTGTATAAATACGTTTTACATCTCTTTTAGGCTTCCTTAAGCAAAGCCCCGCCCCTTGTGCGTCAAGCCCCGCCCTGGTGCGCGAAGCCCCGCCCCCTGCGCATGTGTGCCTGTGTCGGCATTGGTGAGGAATCAGCGCTGGAACAGATGAGGGAATGTCAAACTTGTTGCCGATGCCCGCGGCTCAACACATCCAACACACAAGGATAAATGAGAAAATCTTCCTGGAGCCAGAACTATTTGATGGAAAAGCGCGTACAGTACGGGCAATATTATTGACATTGCCGATTAATTTTATGTGCTAAATGCATTTCATACTGTGGCAACAAAAGGGATCCTGGGCTCTCCAGTTTATAAACGCGCGCTCACCCACAGCGGCGCATTGGGTCTCCTCGGAGGACTGAACGCACGCGCGAAGTTCTCCTCAGAGGACCGCTGATTTGATGCATTTATTTACTCTTTGTGAATGCATGATAGTGTTTTAAATATAGAATAATTCGGGATCGCGCGCATTGCATTGGAGATGTGAACATGGGACATGTGCTACGCGCGCTGCTTTGCACTCCTCTGGATATGTGTTGAACGACTTGGGGACGTTACGCATCAAATAATGATGTAAACGAGGAGTTTTATTAAGATGCACGTTTTCCAGGATCGTTGCATTAAGGATATCCATAGAGGACTTCGCGTTTTTATGCTTGTGCTGGATTTGAGGTAGGCTACTTCCAATTGCAATCTGATCTCTTACTTTCGCATCATTTCATATTTATCAAAATGCACATGCATGTGAAACGAAAACTTTATTTGTTTTTTTAATTATTAATTGTGTTGTTGAAATTATATAATTATTTGGGTTATTAAATAAGCTCTTAATGTGTTCTAGGATACATAAATAATCATAATAATAATAATTTTTGAAAGTACAAAAAATAGATTGTTTCATTTAATTTGATCTCTTTTTTTATTTGCAGTGACAAACAAACAAAAGGAGTTTAATCTCTGTAGAGTGAAAATGAACTCAAATTATAACAGTGCCGGATTTCATATGAAAGGGTCGTCGGTAGCTGTGGAGCCGATGATGGGTCCCCTAAATGAATCCCCTATGCAGGGACTCAACTTTGTCTCAAATAGAGACCAGTATGGATTCCAGACTCATGGCCATGGAGATATGCTCACTATGGGAGTTCAGCCACAACATCAACTCCACATGCAAGGACCGTTCAACCATCAAGCTCCTAACCACGAGCAGCATTCACATCTGTATCAGAATAGTGTCCCCTCTTGCCTGCATGGGGACAGACACATGGGTTTCAACAGCAGCAACGCAGGTCTCCCTCATATGTTTGAAGGAGGATTTGGTCAGCAGCTCGCAGAGGCGCAGTCGCGAGAATGCATTTCACAGCAACAGCATCAACAGAGAATGGCGGCCATGCCTGAGTTTCAACCACACGGCCATCCGAACAGTAACAATGCGGTTCCAGCTCCATGTCTTCCACTAGACCAGTCACCGAACCGCGCCGCTTCGTTCCACGGCCTGCCGTCCTCTTCCCCTGAAACCCACAGACTTGAACATTACAGGCTTTTCCCACAGGGCAGGATGGCGGGATCCGAGCACTGTTTTCCATGTGATCCTCTGACGGGGAATTTCGATATGACAGGATTCTCCACCCCGGATAATTCAGAGCACAAACTGCCCTATTGTGAAACGGGGAACCAAGTAGCAGGGGGTCCTTTTTCCACTTGTAATCGAACTGGTTCCCGAGGGCCCATGATGGGCGGCTCGAAAGTCGACCAGCAGCTACCTCAGCAAAACGTGTTTTCGGACCGATTCGGGAACAGAGGGAAAATTGATCCAGGGGTTAATGCTAGACACCACCTCATGGCGCAGCAAAGACCTGGACCTGTTGCCAGGCAGAATCCTAGTTCCCCTGCACTTCCACGGTTTTATCACACGCCGGACTATGTCGCGAACAATGCAGACGTTCAAAGCGGTGGCCCGATGGTTCACGTTCAGCACGGCCACCTGGATCGGCCCATCCATAGACTGAATAACCACAACATGCATCCCTTTGGGGAGCCAGTGTTTGATGTTCCCCAACTAGCCCCTCAACCCCCACATCACCCTCACCTCAGCTCACTGCCTTATTTGAATATGGCGAAAAGGCCACGGTTTGATCTCCCAAATGGCTCTGCTGGAGAGAGTTGCAGCCCCCTAAGCAACAGCTTACATAATCGGCCCAATCTTGAGAGCCACCTCTCCCCTTCAGCTTTCCCCTCTCCCATGGGGGACTTCACATCTCATGTGACGGATGGGTTTCCATCAGGCCCCCTACCTTTGAGCTCCGGCCCTCAGCAGCAGCAGCAACAACAACAGCAACGCAGGCAAAACGCAGCGATGATTATCAAACAAATGGCATCGAGAAGCCAGCAACAGAGAATGAGGCAACCCGACCTGCAACAGCTAAGTCTCCACGGGGACGTCACATCAAACGGCATGGTCTGCCGAGGCCCTCTGGGTAATGTGTCTCAGTCCAATTTCGAGAAGAAGCATAATAATTTTCATGGAAACTTTGACAGCCCCCACCTACCTCAAGAAAACTCATGGTTTCCTGAGCCACAACAGCATTGTAGAGAAACAAACACACATGCCTTGGAGCAGGCGGAGAACGGACACAATATTATTTTTAGACAAGGCATCACAAGCATGGACATGCAGTCTTTGAATTCTCCCGGAGCGCATCATCCATTCGAGAATAATGTCAGCAATCCTCTGCAGATGCAGTCTCCTGATGAGAGCAACATGCAGTCAGACAGGAGGCCGGCTGAATTCGGAGGAATGGCGATGAGAAGGCAACACAGTTTCCCTCCTGGAGGGCCAAGTCAACAGGGAACCCCCCAGAGCAATCCTCCAGGATTTAGCTCCTCTCCAGGGAACTATCCCGCCCATCCCGAGTACCTCTCCAGCCAGCACCTGTCAGTCAATAAGCTTGGGGCCCTCTCTTTGGGGAATTTGAACAAAGCCAGTACAAAAGACAGTGTGTTTGGCCAAAGCTGTCTGGCAGCTCTTTCCACGGCCTGCCAGAATATGATCGCCAGCCTTGGGGCCCCAAACCTCAATGTGACTTTTAATAAGAAAAGTCAAAATGAGGCCAAACGCAAAGCAGGTCAGGTTGAGCAGGACATAAATAGCAGTGGCAGTGGCGGCCCAGGGGCAGAGTATTTCCAGAGCAATGCTTCTCAGAATAGTCAAACTCCTTGCTCTGGGAATAACAACAACAATACGACGACAGGTCAAAGTGGTACGGCCCAGATGCAGAAAAGGGAAGCGAGCACCCTTTCCCCGAATGACAACATGGAGTCTGGATGTGAGGGGAAAATGGCAACAGGCAAGGGAAGAGGGAAGAAGAGGCGAGACAGTGGGCACATCAGCCCTGGAAACTTCTCTCCACCATGCGGTGCTGGAAACCCCGTCGTGAGTCCGAGTCAACAGGGTTCAGCTTTGAGTATAGGCTTGGAAAGCCGAGGGAAGACCCCGGAGAGGTCGCTGGTCTCCCCTTCTTTCGGTAAACCCGATCTCGCCACCTCAATGGACAGTGGAATTCAAAGCGTTGGCAAATCGGATGGCGTTTCACCATGCATGGATTATTTAGATGAAGCAAGCCCAAACTACAGCACCGAGGACCCGAGGCCTTGCAGAGCGGGCGTGAAGTGTAACTCTGAAAACAGGGTGGGTTACAGCGACGCCCCGTGCATGGATCAGGTGCGGACGCCGCTGAGCAACACGGGCCAGGACGAGGTTCATCCTCTGGAGATTTTGCAGGCTCAGATCCAGTTGCAAAGGCAGCAGTTCAGCATCTCCGAGGACCAGCCGATGGGAGGGAAAACGGGGAAAAAGGCAGAGTGCCAGGCCGGTCTGAACGGGGAGTGCGCCTTGGCCACTTCTAGCCCTGTCACAGGCAAGGGCTCAGTGAATACCATTGACCTTGACTCTCTCATGACAGAGCAACATGCCACCTGGTATGTCCCTGGAAACAAGTCTCTGATAGAGGACCCCAGTAATGACAAGTGCCTGGGATTCTGGGATCGAGCACGGGGCCAGAGTGACAACAAAGAAGGTAAACTTCATTGACTTGCAGTGAGAGCTTGATGAATTGGTGTTTTTATGGACTGTTGAGTTTACTTTGATGGCTTAATGGTTGAATAATGAACAACCCAAGGTAGCTTAACCTCAGGCACAGGGACCCATTTACAACTAATCTGTCACCCTGAAGTGAGCTTTAATTAGCACACTTTAAAACACTCAGTCTTCAGCTGACAGAAAACAGGAAGCAAAATAATAATTAACCCACTGACAGCAGAGAAAGTTTGTTGGGCTCTGCAATTTGCAATACAAATTGCAATTTTATTATATATGTCATATATATGTGTTTGTGTGTGTGTGTGAGTGTGTTAGTGAAATTAGTAGCACTAGCAGGAAAAAAACACTGCTATTAATACTTTTATAGCAGTCATGATTAATTGTAGTATTAATATTTCTGACATTATTAAACATTTATATTATATTAAACAAGTACATAAGACATGCAAGTGACTACAATAGCTTCAATGTTAAACTCTACATTTTAGGAGTCTAACATTATGTAAACTGAATATTTATCTTGCACAGAGAGGATCTGTAATTAAGATTTTAATGAGAGTGAAGTGCGTTCAGATCTCAACTACAGATCCTTTTTTGTGTTTTAAATTTAAGTACAAATATACTGGAATCAAAAAATTCTGTAAGGAGCAGTTTTATTCTGTAAACAGTGCTGCGTTTAGAAAATATGTCTCCAGTGTTTAATATGTTCCTGGGTAGCGTAAGTGTTTTTGCCCCAGGCTTTCTTATCAAATTATTTACTAGAAACTTTACACGGCTGTTCAGATGTATTGTCAACGGTGTAAAATATCAGTCAAGAGCATCGTAGGTCACGCAGCTCCAGTTCCTTGAATTTTTCGTTGAATGCCACAGCAAAGACATGGGTGTTATTGCGTTATTTTGGAAACAAACATTGTCTAAGGAGGTTACTGCAGCCAAGTTTGCATTTAATTTGAGTACAGGCACGTTAGAGCTCGCAGTGGCGTTATTAACCCGTGAGGCCTGATAACAATGTGGTGTGAGAGTTAAACGCAGGCATCAGGCGCCAGGCCAAGATTCAGTGTGGTTTTAACTTAACAAATTCTCCTTCCTGTCACTTTACGCTTCTTGATTGGTCCCGTCGGTCCTGTAATTGCGCGGCATCAGATATGTCATAATCAGACGTGTGGCATCATATTCATGAGGGGATGTGTTTGATTTTCTGGATAGTTGAGAGGAGGGTCGAAATTATTTTCTTTACAGGAATATCTCAAGCGCTTGTAACTTAATACTTCCTAAAGCTAAAGCCAGTTGCCCTGTATTCCCTTCACAACAAACACACCAGAGACCACAAATATGTTTTTTGCATTTATCTCTATTTCCATCTTTTGCACCGGGTATTCAGTTTTTTTAAAGTTTTGTTTAAAAATGACATGTTTTTTTTCCAGAAATGCTTTAGCCTTCTCTCTGTGAGTTTTTGCAGCAGTTTTGATAACTTTAGCTGTTTTTATTGTTATATGCTTTTTATTTTTATTTATATTTATGTGTGTGTATCTATATCTATATCTATATCTATATCTATATATATATATATATATATATACATACACACACACACACACCTTTTTGTCATTTAAAAAAAAAAATCCATCATTACCAGCTAAATGAAGATATTTTTTTGTTTAAAAACTGCAATATTTTCAGGAGCGTGATCTTGACCAAATCTAGAACAGATGTAAGTTGCAAAAAAGCATGCTATCAGAATGCAGTCCGATCAAAAAGTCCTAGCTATCTCCAACTCTGAGCATTTTTTTCACTATTTTGCCTAATAAATGGAAAAGGTTGTCAGATGCTGTCGGATATTCTGACAGCTTTGTGGCTCTGAGAATAAACACTAAAGGCCAGAACAGACAGAAAACAAAGGAGAAGATGCAATGGTCTCCTGGGAAAACGACTCAAAACAACACTCCAGAAACAGGCTGAGAACACAGGTATAGGGATGCGTTTTGTGAGGAAGGGACGTCAGTGATGTGAGGAGAAAAGAGGGCTTGATATCTGTGTGCAAAATATCAGCAAACAGTGTACACCACAAACGCTGTGTAACTTGCAGATCCTTTGCAAAAATAAGCTTCAATGTCTTTGAACATTTCCCTGTTTGTCAGAAAAGCTAGATATCTCAGTGGCTCTGTAAAAACACATTTGTAAGCAGTGTGCAAGTTGCATATCCTAAAATAACCATCCATAGCTTTGAACGTTTTCCTCATCTATCATCAGTTGTTTTCATCTGTTGTAATTGTGGTCGACATTTGCATACAGTACGGGCTGTTTATAATTAAATTCATTCAGCTAATATCTCCCGTTTGCATGATCGATAGCAATTTGAGCGTTACATGTGCAGATGCACACCTTTTTGTGGGAGTGTTTGTTTGCCGAGCAGAATTAATTAGTGTCTTCTCGTGTCCATGTGATGCACTGCATTTTTCCGTGAGGAATGTCAGGGTGGAAACGAGAAAAAAAAAAAAACACGGTCTTGTCTTGGCATGTATTGAATTCCGCTTTAGTATTTTGTCAAGGGACAGGCCTGTATCGTCAGAGATGCATCACTTTGATTTGTGCATCATTTCTCCATGCTAAACATTAAGGAGCAGTTGACCTAAAAATATAAACTCTCTCACTGTTTACTCACCAGCCCTGTATGATTATTAGGTTGCACTTTATTTTAAGGTGTCTGTTACAGTGTAATTATATATTTAAGTAGTGAGTAATAATAATTAACTACATGTACTTACTATAGGGCTAGTGTTTTAGGTTAGTTGCTTGTAATGATGCACAATTTTTAGTAATAGTACTAAATGTAACGTGTGTAACAGACACTGTAAAATAAAGTGTTACCTTATATTATTATTATTATTATGTGAAGCACAAAAGGAGACATTAGGAAGAATGTCCAAGCTGCTATTTTCCATCAAATCAAAAATACCTGATGATATTTGCCAAGCTATGACATAAAAGTGTTAGAATCTATCACTGAAAATTCCCTTCAAAACTCTCTTTATTATATTTGATCACCCAGCTGTAATCTTCTAAATGCAACTAAAATGTTTTTAAGATATTATAAACATTAACATCACAATTTCCTGTAAAGCTGCTCTAAAACGGAATTCTAATTAGGAATTTATTAAGGCAAAATACATAGTTAATAGTGAGAATTGAACCCTAATCTAAAGTGTGACAGAAAATGTTAATAATATTTGAATAAAGGGTAAAGATGGCAATTTTTCTATTTTGGCCACTACTGTATACTGTGCTTTCGAAACGATACACAAATACATTTCATTTCTAGTGAGCGTTTTTATTAATTGAACGCAAGAATGTTTCAGGGGAAAATCTTTGTGTTAAACAGAAACATGAACAAGTTTATTTGCATAGCACTTTTCACAACTCATATTGTTTCAAAGCAGCTTTACAGAACGTGCTTGTTTCAGTGTTGCAATTAAAATAAGTTTGAATGACTTGAGGTGAGTAAATAACGACACAATTTTATTTTTTGTGTTTGAAAAAAAAAAAACACACAGTGCTTTAAACGCCCAGAACCGTTACGGATAGATCATCCCTCAAGCCCAGAGCCAAGATGCAAATTTTCCGTGTCACCTCATATGTTGTTGTAGTCATACGTGTCTCGAAGATCATTAATGTTTCTTCTTAGCCACCCCACCCACAGAAACATAAACCAACGGGTTTCTCCCCCCTCGTTTGTAAGTGAGCAGAGCCTGCCTGTGAACGGCATATAGAGCAGAAGGGTGTTGCTTTTCCATGCGTAGGCTTTAGTGCATGTGTTTCGCTGGCCAAGAGAACCCGTCTAAGAGCCAGACAGAGCAGTCAGCCATCCAGACAGACTGGGCCCCACAGCTGGCCCTCGTTCCCAGTCCTTCCCCTCTTCCAGATTCAGGCCCGGCGCTCATGAAGGCGATCCCTGTCCACGGGTGAGGGGGGGAATCGGCCCCGGGGCTCTGATGTGAAACTCCTTTAGTGCTCTGGGCCCTCGAAAACTGTGAAAAGCTCTTTCATATCCCTTGGCCTGGGTCCCGTGCTCTCTTTAGAATATTTTAGAATAATTTCATTCTAATTTGTCAATGGAAATTCAAACCATATAACAGCATATAAAAACAGGTTCTAGAGGGACTAGTTTATGTAAAAGAGCGTGCCAGTGCCAAGCTATTTCCACGCTCTTGTGTGGGGAGGAACCCACTGCGTCCCCTGCAGTTCTGCTGGCTGCTGTTGAGAGACTCGCAATATAAGCGCTTAACAATGATATGGACACAATCCTGGCGTTTGAGTAATGAAGTCTGCACTGTCGGGATGATTTGCAAGAAGATGGGGTTTAAAGGAACAGTTCTGGCGAAAATTAACGGTTACATGCGCAAAAGAGAGTTTGAAGAGTATCCTGGCTGCTCTTTTCCATATAAAGTGAACCGTGAACGGGCACTGGGAATAAAAAGTGGCCAAAAGGGATATTTATTTTTTACCATTTTTTTTAATGACTCTACTATTTCCATCAAATTATGAGGAAATATGAGGGAAGAACGAGACCATATACTTTGGTTGAGGTAATTATCTGATTAATTAATTATCTGGCAAACTACAGCTACAAAAAGAATGCATAGAAAAACAAAAAGCTCACATTGACTACTACATGATCAATTCATTTTTTGTTGGTTCTCGCTTGTTTTTGCACGTGTTCATAATTTCTGTTTGGCCAAAAAGTGTCATGCAATTTGGCATTATATAACAAATAAAACAATCGACTCCAAGCACAACTAAGCAATATGCTTGCAAAAACTTTAAGAAAATCTGGTAACACTTTAGTTTAGGGTCCAATTCTCACTATTAACTAGTTGCTTATTGTCATGCATATTTCTGGGATATTGTCTATTTATTAGTACTTACTGTGTAAACAGATATTAATGCCATATTCTGCATGATCATATTCTACATCCCTTAATCCATCCAAAACCTAAACTTAACAACTACCTTACTAACTATTAATAAGCAAAAGTTGTTGTTAATAGTTAGTTAACAGTGAGAATTGGATTGGACTCTAATCTAAAGTGTGACCGAATTTTTTTTTATAATATTTGAATAAAAGGTAAAGATGGCAATTTTCCTAGGCCGAACTCTATTTTGGCCACTACTGTATACTGTGTTTTAAAGAGCCTTGTTGAGAGAGTGAAAAAAAACACACACAGACAAGTCACATCAGTGTGTTTAAATCACATGATATTATTACATTCAGGAATTATGTGAAATACCAGAACATTAAATGTTTTCAAACATTATAAACACTATAAACTTGTATTTTGGTTCCCTTCAATCCACAACAAAGTTTAACAGAATTCACAACAAACAGGAATGAAAAATATATGGTTACACTTTATATTAAGGTGACGTAGTTACACATGTAATTACAATATTAATAACAGTAAATTATGCATAATTACAAGTAACTAACCCTAAACCAAACCTTAAGTACATAGTTAAAGAATTTTACTCAGTACTTATTTTAGGAAGGACAATGTAAGTATTTCATCTTAAAATAAAGTGTAACCAAATATATTTATAAAACAAGCAAATTCATTCTAAACCAATTTATTTAAAGCGAAACTGTGGGAAATGTGCATTTTAGATAAACTTATGCTGATGTGCGTCTCTCATTCGGCACAAATACAGATGTTATGCTATGCTTGACATTAATTATATTAAATAAGTCACTTTGGAAAGCAAGTCACAGACTTGTATAAAATGACTTGTATTTCAGAAATATAGTGTGCAAATCATTTTATAGCTTTCATCATATGGAAAAGACTGGCCAGGATATGAGAGTCTGTAAATTATGACAGAATTTGTATTCCTTAAGTCACTGAAATGTGTCAACCTTGCGTATGTTTAATTCCAAACATCAGTGATGTGATTTTAATCAGTTTTTCCCTTGTATCTCCTCACAGGACATGGGTAGGAGCGCTCCTCTGATGGCTCTCCTTAGCGTATTTCTGAAAAAAAAAGGTAAGACAATCAAATCTATTCAGAAGTATTTTTTTTTTTTGTTGAAAAGAATTGATGACTTAACTCAGACCTACCATGAGCTCTTGAGGTTAAGTGATTTTTGCTTGTCATTTCATATTCATGGGCAAAAAATAGTGTGTTTACTAGCCATATTCTCAGTGAAGAACTAAGAGAACGACCCACCAATCAGAGAACGCACTGTTACCATGGAAACAGAATTTGCTCCAAAAAAGCTTGTCAGTCGCCGCCCACTCCCATGAAGCATTGCGGATGATGTAATCGTGTCCGCTTCCTCTCACTCTAAAACTACTTCTATATCGAAATATTTGCAATAAACATAAAATATAATGATTTAAAATATACCGATTATGATATATTCACAAATACATATGTTGTTCATTATACATTTTATAATAATGTTCCTTGAGAAATACTATTATAGTTTCTATTAATAGTTTAAGTTTGTTTTATTTATATATTTTCTTTTTAGTTTTAATTTTAAAGTTTTATGTTTTAGTTTTTTTTATTAGTTTTGTCTCTTTTTTTATCACTATTTTATTTTGGATTTTATTTTGGCACATCAAGTTAAACAAAATGGAATAAATATTTCTCATCATCCTTTAAAGTAAACAAATTTTAATTTATTTATATATATATATATATATATATATATACATATATAAACAGTGTATAAACAGTTTATATATACATATAAATGTTTTGTCTTGTTTTTTTTGGTAACTAATAACCCTGATATGATTATAAAATATTTAGTTTTATACTAATTATAAATAATTTAAGTATTTAAGTAATAATATAAATATTTTAATTTTAAATTTAATTTATGATGAATGTTTTCATCATTCGCAGTGCATTATGGGATATGTTATTGCGTTCAATCAGAGTTTGTAATATTATGGTTCATCTCAGATCTTGTTGGTTTGCTTCAAGGCTTAATCTCTTAATTTTATTTTTAAATGAGAAAATTACTTCAGGAACGAAGGCCGTGCCATGATCTGTACCGACTCGCTCAATTTCCACGCAACGATCCGCAGACGTGGTGCCATCTGTCTCCCGCCGTTCGAGCGCCGGCTCCCGTTGATATTCCCGCGAGCCGTCGGCGGCGACTCCATAGCGACGGGATGATTGACATGTGTCGCGTCTCTCCACAGGTGCTGCTCGATCTCGCGGTGAGGGTGGGGGTGGGACCTGGAGGAAACCACCCGCGGTGTCCGGAAAACCTCGGGACGTGGGGATGGGGGTGGGATGAGGGGCCCCTGCTGTTCCTCTCACTTCCAGATGCGACTTAAACTCATCCAGAACAACTCCAACCACTTTGGGACCTCGCTGGCTGCTTTCCGTAACTGTAAGGATGATGATGGCTGGCTTGGTGTTTTCCAGCAGTAATTGGATACTTTTTTTTTTTTTTTTTTTTTTACTAGCCCCAGAGAAGCAGCAAAGCTCTCCGGGTGTCCGTAGAGCAAGTCTTCGGGCCAACAAAACCTCTGTAGATTGACTGGAGAGAGGAGAGACAATGGGATACAGGAAATACACAAGCACACCAGACTGGAATCTTGGACAGCGAGGCTCAATTGCTTTTAGTGTATTTTTATCTTCTAAAGCTGTTTTTTGCTGGGATTACCTCATTTTTTTAAGACTTGCAAGTGAGGGTTTAACTAGTTAGTACAAGAGCGTGCCGCTCTCTCTATAAATATTTATTATCCCTGTTTGTTCAACAAAGCTCCTTTATTGGTGTCCAAAGGAGAGCATCTTTTTCGGTTATGTTATGATTTAGAACTCCTCGGAATTCTCAGTAAAGACAGAATTCCGTCACACGAGTTCTAAAGCTTCCCGTTCTCCGAGGTCTTCAGCACAGTCTCCATGTGTCTGTGGTGGGTCAACCTTTTGACTTTAAAAGGCCAGTGGGGGTTCTGTCCTCTCCCTACTGTTTTTGGAAATTTGATATTCACCCTGAGAACATCCCTTTGTGACCTGCCTGGCCGGCATCGGAATGCCATTGTTTCAAGTCGAAACTCTCCTTTGCTTGGGTTTTCCCTCTTTACCAAGCCTCCATTGAGACCCTGAGCTTCCCTCTGCCTTTAAACCAACTGATGGTGAATATGTTTAGTCGGAATTGGCAGGCTATTCAAGCGAGGACAATAGTTGAAGACAAAAGACTTTCCTTTTAAGAAAATAGGTTTTCTTCTAGGAGAGAAAAAGGTCTTTAACCAATTTTTTGGTCTTCGACACCTCTCTGTTTCCTTGTTCTACCTCCTTTCTCCATTTTTTTTTCTTTCATTATTGTGATATACACGAAGCTTAAAGTGAAGTTATTTGTGCCCGCAGATTTTTTTTTTGTAAATAACCTGTATATTATGAATCACTTATTAACAATAAATATGTTGTAAATTATGCCTTTTCCTCCGAATGTTCTGTTCTGAAACCTCAGCTGTCATCTCATAAAATATTTTCCTATGAATTGTGGCGTTCTTCCCGTGAGAGAAGCTAAATTAGCACGCTCTCTCTATAGCAAGGGCTACTGCTTGACGGTCCTAACTTGTTTTAAAAAGCGCTTTCTGTATGATTAGATCCATTTTTGTTTGATTAGGGGGCACCGGGTTCGAGATATGCCTGAGAAATGCCTTCTTTATGTTTACCCTGACCTAATCTTAAACAGTGGGAAAATAGTTTCATACGGGAGCATGAGAGAGAGAGAGAGAGAGAGAGAGAGAGAGAGAGAGAGTCAAACGAGGAGACTGTTTATGAAATGCTCGGCTACAAATCTCCAGTGGTTTGGACGGGCTTGGAGACTGCTGAAGTCTCTGGAGTATTGAACGTGATTACTCCGGTATTCTTTGCGTAAATCATTGCTTATTGATAGTGGAACTCGTTCAAGGATGTGAAGTGAAATTTCGAGCATACAGTGCAATAGTTATTGTGTTTGCAAATCAACTAAGTGCCGTTTCCAAACCTCACGTTTCCTAGGAGAATGTATAATGTGCATGTGTATGCACACAACATGTGATGATTACACTAAAAAGATGTTATAGTTCACTGCTCCTCAACTGGTTTTGTTTCAGGACTCGTATTGAACAGAAACACAATATTGAAATGTAGTAATATTACCATGAACTGCACAGGCCCCAGACGAATATGCAAAATGATTAACATGACATGGAATAAACAACTTTGTAAATGCATAAAAATCCGCAGAAATGTGAGCTACCAGCCGAATACTTGAAACAAACACCGGACATTGTGTTTGCTGTATTGAGTAGCATGACAAAAAAAAATGTGTGTGTGTTTGTGTATATATATGGATGGTCATACTTTAGTTTAGGGTCCAATTCTTACTATTAACTACCACTTTTGCATCAATAAACTCCTAATTACTGTTAATTAATAGTTAGTAATGTAGTTGTTATGTTTAGGTATGGGGTGAATTAAGGGATGTAGAATATGATCATGCAGGATAAGGCATAATAAATTGGACCCTAAAGTGTTACCATATTTCATGCATGAGTTTAAACGATTAAAAGATAATTTAGATGGTGTTTTTTCTCTCTTTTACAAGTTGATAATACTAAATTTATTAGCCCAACTATTCATCATTATATAATTAGTTGCATTTTATGGTCTGCATTTAGCATTGCTGTTAATAATCAGACCTGCAACAGATTTTTTTGTTGCACTTTATTTTACAGTACATGTACTTACAGTGTACTTACTCAAGAAAGTACTAGGTAATATAAGCTAACTACCAGGGGTTTAGGGGTAGATTCAGGTTTAGTACCTACCTATAACCAAGTTATTGTAATTGCTAATAATATGTAAGTGCGGAACAGGACTGTAAAATAAATTACAACCAAAAAAAATGTTTTTTGTTGTTGTTGTACCCCACCAGTTAAGTCACTTGATTTTCAAACTAGAGGTATATGAAATCACATAAATTCAACAAAAACTCATGCATGAAACCAGATAAATGCTACGTTTCAGTTGCGATGTCACAGTGTTGTATCATCAGTCGAGTGTTTTGTGCCCTTTTACACGTCTTTGATATTTGCGTCTCTGTTCCAGCGCAAGGAGTCAATACCACTGCGATTCTGATTCCCAAGTGTGACGCACCGTCTCAGAGACGGAATCTCTAACAGGAAACGCAGTCTGAAAAATGTCCTAGTGCAGTTAGGCCGAAGGTGCATTTTCTTTGGCTGGCGCCAGACATTCTTGCTCTTGTTTTTCCAATTTACTGGAGCTACAGTGAGACAGTTTTCCCATTTGGAGATGACTGCAAACCTCTGCTTTTACAATTGTTGATTATCATTATGAGAGCTGCTTTTACTGCAAACTCGTTTGTTTTCGGCGTTGCATCAGTCATCGACAGCATGAAAAAACGTTTGTCGATTTAAAGCACAGACAAGACAAGTTTATAAATGCTTAAATTAGATCTGCACATTTTAAGAGTTGGGTTCAATCGATCACTGAACTCTGCGTTTTAATTAATCCGCCCTCCTGATGTCATTACGTCTCACTTAAGCTTATTAAAAACTGATTTGATTTGTTCTGCATCCAACATTAAGCCGTTTGGCTCTTCCAGGCAAGATAGCGCTCGAGCTCTTCAAACCCGCGACGCATGTTTGTTTAAGACGCCAATCGCTTTGCCGTTCCCCAGCACGTGTGTTGGCCGGAGCTCGACCACATGGTTTAGTCCTCACATACATGTTAATATGCAACACAAGTGGCTCTAAAATTGCAGGCCTTTGAGAGCTTTGACAGTCTGTGCATTCATTCAGTCCCAAAGCAGGTTTTCCTATTCATCTCCCCTCACAGAGGAACACCATGGTGGGGCTGCTGGAGAACGGGAGAGAAAGTGGAGGAGGAGAAGGAGGGGTATCTAAGCCCAGCTTGGCTTCAAGAATGGGATTCAGCAATTGGTGTGCAAATGGCAGTGTCTCCCACAGTCCAGCGATCCCCAAGGAGCCCAACAGTGGAGGGCCACTGGCTTGGGTCTCTTGTCTGTCCTTTGAATTTTTCATAGGTCAGCCTTCACAATGCACACTTAAATAGCTGGGCAGAGCCGATGGAAATCAGCATAGAGAGAGAAAGAGGGAGAAAATCCACCCCCCACCCCTTGAACAATGGGAATAAACAAAGATTTTGCTATCTTTTTAAAGAGAGCTCATCCAAAAGCAAGCTGCTTGAAAAGAGAGAGACGTTTCTTCTTCAGGAGACCATGAGGAAAGGGGGATGGAGAGGATCTCTTGTGCTTGGGAATGCTTCGCAATCTTTATAATTTTTTCTTTCGGTCCCCGTTAGGGTGGACGCGTACCCGGGTCGCTTGAAACTTCCCTTTGTTTGGGCTCTATGGGCCGAGGGACCCGGTGGCATTGGCTGCTTCAGGCTGCTTGGATTCACTTAACGCTTCTATTATCTCTAATGGTTTTGGATGGGTTGTAAAGACTTCCATGTGCCTTATCTGGCTGGGCGGTGGGAGGGAGACCACAAGACGTAATTGACTGATTGTTATATAGAGCCTTCATTGAGAAAGTAAAAGCGCTAAATGTCATTGAAGACATTTACTAACATTTGCATTTGCATTAAATATGTGCATGCGAAGTGTGCCGCTGATTTATCTGGCAGGTCGTAGATCATTCTGACCAGCGGCCCTCCGCTGGTTTTGCTTCAGGATCCTGGTTTTAAATTAGATATCAAGTCGTGACTCAATATGAGAACCAAATTATTTATGGTGAAATGTTTTCTTTGAAAAAAATGCAAGCATGTCAATACCTGGAGTTCTCTAACCGTTAGCGTTCCCATTCATCAGCTTGGCTGGAAACACACTGCATGCAACTTTTGCACATTGTTTTAGTCAATCACCTAAGTCGTAAATGTCATGTGACTAATTACCTTGCATTTATTACGTCCTGACAGTGCTGATTGACTGATGGCACCACGAGACCTTCATTAGCACTATTCTGAGCTGTGACGTCAATTTACGACGCTTACATTTACATTTATGCATTCTGGCATATACTGTTATCCAGGTATGCATTTTATAAGTTGGACATACATTTAGCAGATGTTTTTATCCAAAGAGCCTTATATTGCATTGCATTGGAGTCCCTGAAAGCTGAATCTATTGTTTGAACTACATTTATATATATTTGCATTTTTATTGTTTTATTATTATTATTTTACAATATGTTGCTTGCAAAACATTTGGCCACAATGCACTCCTGTCATTTTGGATAAATGCAATGCATAAATATGTAATAATAATTATGTTTGCAGCGTAGTGTTCATCCTCATTTGGATGTAGTTTGGTTCGTATTTTCTTTTATCCTGGATATTTTTGTTCAGGTTGGCATTCATCTAATTTGACTGGCTTCTACCAAGTTACACATGATTTCAACCTTTAACGATACAGAAATCGTTTAAACAATTTTTTATGCATTTGGCAGATGCTTGTATATCAAAAGCTACTTACACTGAAGGTGTACAACTTTATCTGCATTATTCAGGTTGAACACCGTTTCACTTTTCGTGACCCTTTCCAAACAGACCTGCGAGGCATTTTTGGGTCGAGACCCACCGGTTGAGGACCGCTCATGATCCAGACCATGTGGATATGGATTTGGTGGACCCCCTTCCCCCCTCGAGCTTGACTTGTGGCTCTTGGTCGTTTGCCGTACGTATGACTCAACATGGCTTGGGATTCAGGGGTGGAAACATCAATACAGCTTTTTCTTTTCGCCTCTTTTCTCTCTTTTTCACTCCCTTTCCCTCCAATTCCTCAAAGCCCCCCACCTTTAGCTGCTGGCTGACCTCTCCTTGTCTCCGAGAGAAGGCCTCAGCGTGTCAGGAGCTGGGGGTCTGTGATGGACTGAAAAAAGCAGCTGTGCTGACGGCCCACTGAGCGTCCCCCCCCCCCCACACACACACACACACACACACACCGAGCGAAGGCCTCCTGCCGTCGTCTTCTGCCAGGCAGCTGCGAACTCCTCGCTGTAACCCGAGACTCATTCAGCTCCCTGAGCTTTGATTAGTGCAGGAAAACTCAGCTCCTTTTGGACCAAATCTGCGCTATCAATGCCTCAACACCTCAGACTTGCAGTTGATTCCTTTAGTGAGGGGGGAAACATATAAAATGGCTCAAAAATCATTACAGTATACCTGTGATTGTGTATCAGTTGAACTTATTTTTAATTGCTATGCAGTTGCGCACTGATACTGAAGAGCCCATCCTCGTGTCTCTTATTGTCCGCCAGGTTAAAATTGTAAGCCTGGTCACTTAAATCCCTAACCCTAACTAGCAATAGTAATGAGTTACTACAAACCATTCAAACAGCCTGCATCTTGTCTAATGAAGGATGCTTTTATTAGTTAATTGGGTAACACTTTACAATAAGTTCCAATTGTTAACATTAGTTTGCATGATTTAACAATGAACAATACTTCTAAAGCATTTATTAATCTTGTAGCTATTTTATCTGCTAGCAATGAACAGATAATAACAATAGTTCTGGGTCCAATTCTCACTATGAACTAGTTGCTTATTAACATGCATATTACTAGGATATATTGTCTGTTTATTAGTACTTATAAAACGCATATTAATGCCTTATTCTGCATGGCCATATTCTACATCCCTAATCCACCTAATACATAAACTTAACAACTACCTCAATAACTATTAATAAGCAGTAATTAAGAGTTAGAGGCAAAAGTTGTTGTTAGTGTTAAAAGTGAGAATTGGACCCTAAACTAAAATGTGACCAAAACAATTAATAAAAATCTATGTGAATGAGTGAGTGATTTGTTAGTGCATGAACTAATGTTAATTTGACCTTATTGTTACCAAAAATACGTCTGGTCACTTAAAGCACTAACCCTAACGCAATAGTAATTAAGTTACTACAAACCATTAAAACACCATCATCAGCCTGCATTTAGACTAATGAACTATATGTGAATAATGAGTTTTAGTTAATTTGTTAACACTTTACAATAAATTTAATTAACCACATTAGTTACATGAACTAACAAGGATAAATATTTGTAAAGCATTTAAAGGGGTGGTATAATGCCCTTTTCGCAAGATGTAAAATGACTTTGATGTCCCCAGAGTGTGTGTGTGAAGTTTTAGCTCAAAATACCCCACAGATATTTTTATATAGCATGTTATAGTTGTCACTTTTTGAGCGTGAGCAAAAACACACTGTTTTGTGTCTGTTCCTTTAAATGCAAATGAGCTGCTGCTCGCGGCACAGAGGGCGGAGTTTCAACAGATTGTGTAATTTTACCTCAGACACACATGCATTGAAAATTTCAAAAACTTTTAGCCTTGGACACATGTATTGTTCATTGTTAGTTAATGCATTATTTAGTAAGAAATAAGAAATGTATTTAATGAACACTGCTATTGCCGCTGTTAGCATTAAACTACTGGATTCTATGCGGTACAATGCTTTGTACCACAGTTAAAAGGCAAGATCTTGTTGTTTTAGTGTTTATTGCTTCGGTAAGGATTAAATGCACAATAACTGTTAAATCAACGAGTGAAACGGGCTTGTTTCTACAGGTGTGTGCTTAATTCTAGCAGTGCTGCAATGGAGCAACTTCCCTTTTGCTTTCAGACTCCGTTTTTAAAGATAAATGCAAAATTCAAGTAGACATCTCTACTCACTCGTTTATGTTTATGACTCTGAAGTCTCTGGCTGATTGAAACTCGTAGCCAGCGCTACAAAGAGATCCAGCGAAATGCAAACAGTCCATTTGCCTGGCTCTCTGATAAACCCCAGCAGAGAGGTGCTTGATGATTAATTAATCAGCGAACTGGCAGTCTTGACTGAATAATTCATCCCGTGCCCTGTCTGTAATTTCTGCATCTCCATATTAGATTCCGGATCTAACGGGAAGCGGCGAGGTTCCCTGCTCCGTGGCCCCTGTCATTCACATGCTTAATGAGATGACAGACTCAAAAGTATCTGATTCACTTTCTAAAAGAATTAACCCAAACCTTTACAAATTGGCTCAGCTGACGCAATGCCTGACACAACAAACGTGCATGCATGGTGAAAACGCTCTTAATTACTACTAATTATCCATCTCGGCTAATTAATGGCTACCCCGCTGGGTCACTCATTAGAGTCTGTGCGTTTCGCATTGACTCGAGGCTTTACATTACAATAGAGTGGCTTTCTAGGTCCACGCCGGGCCCCTGTCGAAGCTTTACTCTACTAGTTGACTTCCGGCAGGTAGGTTACCTGATAAGGAGGCTGGAGACAGAGACCTGAGGCTGAAACGTTAGCCGTTACGGAGTGAGAAAGCCAATCCACTGCTGGGGGGAAGCGAGTGGCACTAGGCATATCAGATCAAAGGAAATGATATTGGGACATGCATGGCTTTAAACCACCTGACATACACGGGTTATGCATATGCCAGTGCTAAACTGTTGCATCTTCCCTGCAGGAAAAAAAAATAAAAATACTGGTGAGGCTGGTCGGGCATCCATCATGGTCTTTTGTGGTAAAGGTGTTCGACCACAGAAGTCTTGTTAGTTAAGCTAATTTAAGAAGCCTGGTGAGGTCACCAGCACTGGTGAGTTTAAGAAAAATAATTATTAAATGCATTAAGGTTGTTGTTTTTTATGTTTGCTATATTAAAAACAACATTTTCTTTTTGATATATAATGATATAATTAAAGAAAAAAATCCTTGACGAATAAAAGTATTAATTTCTTTCAAATAAAAAGAAAATAGTACTGACACCAATTTCTTTAATGGTATAGGGAAAAAAATATCTATATATTTATTTAAAAAATGCTTAATGCATTAAAATGTGTGTGTGTGTGTTTATATATATATATATATATATATATATATATATATACATACACACACACATTTTAATGCATTAAGCATTTTTCAAATAAATATATATATATATATATATATATATATATATTTTTTTTTCTTATACCATTAAAGAAATTGGTGTCAGTACTATTTTCTTATTATTTGAAAGAAATTAATACTTTTATTCATCAAGGATGCATTGAATTGATCAAAAGTAACAGTAAATACATTTATAATTTTACAAAAGTTTCCATTTTAAATAAATAATGAATTTTCTATTCATCATCATCAGATTTGGGGCCCACGGTTTCCCCTGAAATATGACGCAGCACAACTGTTTTCAACATTGATAATCATAAATGTTTCTTGCGCAGCAAATCATCATATTAGAATGATTTCTGAAGGATCATGTGACACTGAAGATTGTAGTAATGATGCTGAAAATTCAGCTTTGATCGATTACATTACATACACAGTGTTCAGCCACTGCTTGATGTCTAATTTATAAAATCAGGGACGTGAAGCAAAACCAGTTGAGAATCACTGAACACAAGTCTTTTTAGCACAGTTCGTTTCAAGGGACTCGACACGGGGCCACTTGGCATCCTATCAAGCCTAAGAGCTTAAAAGGGATCATATTGTGGCGAGTTGGTGGTCGGATCAGCATTGGATTTCCTCTCTTTCTCTTCCAATGAGAGCGTTTGTGTTTGCTGTCTATGTACTCTTGACGTAGCTTGTGTAATTAGACTATTAGCGGCGCTCGTGTTTCAGGGTCACGGCTCCATCGTCTTGTCTGCCGTTGGCTGAGGTCCAGCGAGACGGGAAGCACCTTGATGAATGTGTTGTCCCATCATTTAGCAATCCGTTTAACCGCAGACAGAGCTAAATCCACTGGCACCGACGCGGCGTGTTGACAGCGACGACGCTCAACTGGTGCGTTCTGTGAATCCCAACAACCTGTGCCACTATTGTCTTCCCTCTCGGATCTCTCTGAAATAATTTAGGCACAGCAATATACCTATGTTTTAACAAACAAATGTGACCGTATTCAGCCACTGCTTAGTGTCAAATATAGAAAATCAGGGTCGAGAAGTGAAACCAGTTGACAATTACTGAACACAAATTAATGACCCGTTATGTTTTTCTATTTACAGTACAACATCTAAAGCAGTGCTTCCCAACTAGTACGTTTTATATGTCTTTTTAGAGGCCAATCACATTATCATGATTGTAATCGTTAGTGTTCCTATTCGTCGTCGTTGAAGTCTATGGCAGCCCATAGAGGAAAGTTATGAAATTTGGCACACAGACAGAGGGCCATCTGGACTGTCACCACAGCGAATTTGGAGTCTCTAACTCAATCCCTCTAGCGCCACCAACTGTTCGAAGTTTCACTCACGTTTATGTTAATAACTTTTAAACCTTTAGGGCTAGAAAGAAAATACGGCGCAATATGACTTGATTATGACATAATTTTTCGTCAATAAAATTTTTCCGCCATTTAGCTGATTTGTCAAACCGTTCGTGCGAATGAATTTGGCGAAGAGCATGCCAAAATGGACGTAAGGCTATATCTCCGCAGCATTTTTGCATATTCTGACCAAACTTGCTAATATGCAAAAATGCTAATACCTTTTGATTAAAGCTGCTGTCCGTAATTTTTTTTGTTAAAAATTTACAGACCATGCCGGCAAAATGCTATGGGTTTCATGTCAATAGACGAAACGGTTTTTGTATATCGTATCAACAAAGTTGACAACATGATGCCAAAACGACTTTATCTCTGCAATGATTTGGCATATTGACACCAAACTTTGCATGTGTCATTGTCGCCTTACTCTGACCACATCAATCTGGTCACAGCGCAACCTATTGGTCAAAAGTGATAATCCATTAAATCAAATTACTGGTGACTATATTTATGATTTTTTTCAGCTATTTTGCCTAAAATCATCTTAATGTGTTTTTAATTGCCCTTTGTTGCAGTTGGTCTGATGCTCCCAGCCGTGCTTGCATGACTTATCATGCCTTCTTTGTGCTTGGCCCCTTAATGGCTGCTTGCAGCTATATTTAGTTTTTTCTTGATGTATGTGTTGTCCCATCATTTAGCCATTTAACTGCAGACAGTGCTAAATCCACGTGGCATGCTGACAGTGACAATGCTCAACTGTTGCGTTCTGTGAATCCAAACAATACTTTTCACTGCACTTTTGTTTCCCCCTCCAGATCTCTGGGAAATAATTCAAGCGACACAATATACCACGTTCTCGAGATTACCTCGTCTGAAATAGCTGCTTGATACCATTTAGCGTGTGATTCTCAGCGGGACGCTAATGAGCTCCAATCTGGAGTAATCCCAGACGACCAGCCGGTTTTGACAGCCAGCCCTGCGGCTCTGGGGCTCTGGGTTCGCGGCTGTCTTACGCTTCAGAACCGAACGAAACTCAGTCTGTGGCACCCAGGAACCGGTGCACAATGGAACCATCAAAAAGCTGCCAAGCCTTATGGGAGCCCAGGGAATCGGGATGATTTCTGTAGTCCCGAAGGGAATATGTTTCTTGTACCAGCGCAATTCAGATAAATGAAATGCGTAGCGTCATAAACAAACGAAGCGATAAAACCGGCCGGAGTTCCTTCACAGCTTCTCCGTGATTTAACAGGAGCAATCAAGCGCAGTCAATTAAGCAGAAAGGCAAACAAATTGGGTGAGAGCACATCTTATGCGATGTCCTGCGGCAATGGGGATTGTGGGTGAAGGGGAGGCAGAGGAAGAGACTCTTTCTCTGTTAAGTAATACCGTCTCGGGGTGTAAAACTCCCCTCAGCGCTGGCTAAATTAATTCACTCGCACTGGCGGGGGACACATCTATTATAGGCGAGTAAAACAGGCATTTTGAAACAAATTAATAGGCAATCCATGCCCACACATGCAACTCGCAGTAATTCCTCTAAAATGACTTGATTGCATTCAAACGTCCCCAAAAAGCAAGCACACAGGTGAGCTGGTCGCCCCGCCGCTGGTGACAGTCCCGCTAATGACCCTCTCTCGTGGGTGAGTGGGCTGTTGTAAGAAACCACACACCCGGTGCAGAAAAACAGCTCTAATTGGTCTATTTATAGTGGGACCTGGAGAAGCTCTCCTGAGGATAACGCTGTAAGCTGCTGGAATCCACTGAGGAATAGAGTCTGAGGACAGAAATGACAGTCTGCGCCAACTGCAAACAAACAAACAAACGCCCGTAATCATGCTTTATTACTGTTATTAGTTGGATAAATTATGCTTTGATTTCAATTCACAATCATGCAACATTCTCTCTGGAAAAAATCAAGCAGCTCAGTTCTCAACATTATGTTGTGTGTACAGGATTTAGGTGTTTGTTCAAAATTTTTGGTAACACTTTATGTAATAAGGTACTTACAAATCATTTGCAAACTGTTAGTTTATATTTCATTCATATTTTATAAACTGTAGTTAATACATATACAAATAGTGAGGTGTTTATTGTGACACTGTAATTAAGAAATTATTATTGTTTAATTAGCTCATATGTGAAGAGTTAGGTAATGCTTTAACTTATTAACAGTAAATAGTTCTCACTTTAGATTAGGTCACGGAATATGGGAAAATTACATGAAGTGCTTTAAAACCAATCTTTATTTGACATTAATTGGATTCATATTCAGTGATCCTTAAAATGTTTACAATAACATTAAACACACACACACATTGGGTTTCTATGTTTTATAGGGACTTTCCATAGACATTTTTATAGTATACAAACAGTATATTCTTTCCCCTAATCCTAACTGATGTATTTTAACAACGTGATCTTATTTGTATGTAATTCACTTTAATGAACTCTTCATACTAATGCAATTTATGTCCAATAAATGTTGGTTTAAAGCACTTAATGTCATTTTCCCATTTTCCGTGATCTAATCGAAAGTGAGAACTATTTACAGATAAAACGTTGTTAAACTATTATTTAACTCTTCACATATGAGTTAATTAAACAACAACACTGTTAATTACAGTGACAATGAATGAAGAACTCACTGTTTGTCTATTAATGTATTAACTGCAGCTAATAAACTATTATTTAACTCTTTGCAAATAGACTATAGCTATTTTAAAGTGTTACCGAATTTTAGTTTATTCTTAGTCGGTTTTATTATAATGAAATGAAATGAAAAATCACCTTATTGTGCACAATAATGCACACTATTACAACTCTTAAAAGTAACTTTCCCCAACACTGTTCGTGAAGTCAATTTTAAAAGATTATCTTAAACTTTGCTTTTCTAGTTATGTGATTTAAAAAAAAACTCAATTAATTTAAATTCTACTTCTGTGTATTCAAATTCTAATTGGAATTCTGCGTCCTGTTTGCTTCCTCAGTTCAAATTCAAATAAACAATCATCATGATGTGAGTGTTTTAAACAGCAGTTGAATCATGCAGTGTAGAGCATCGTCACTCTCTGATGAAACTGGTGTTCAATAATGCTGATATTTACAGCAGCAGTCAGACAGACAGAGAGAGAGAGAGAGTGTGTGTGTGTGTGTGTGTGTGTGTGTGTGTGTGTGTGTGTGTGTGTGTGTGTGTGTGTGTGTGTGTGTGTGTGTGTGTGTGTGTGTGTGTGTGTGTGTGTGTGTGTGTGTGTGTGTGTGTGTGTGTGTGTGTGTGTGTGTGTGTGTGTGTGTGTGTGTGTGTGTGTGTGTGTGTCCGGTGTTGTTCTGTGTCCAGTGCTCTGGGCCTCAGCGGCTCCATTTCATTACTGTTCGCCTCAGAGGAGCTAGTACATCGCCAGCTCTTTAATTTAGAGTTTAGCCAAAGGCTGTGTGTGTGTGTGTGTGTGTGTGTTTGTGTGTGTGTATACCAGATCACCAAAACACTTCTGGATTTCACTCGCACAAGACAACCTACAAGCTGGTGTGCAACTTCAACACAACTTAAAAACTCTATTTATTTTCTATCTATTTTATTTTCTGAATTCGTCCTGCTGGTCTTATATTATATTATATGTTACATATTTTTCAAACATGTAACATAAAGCCACTTTTCACTGTCCAATCAATTCCTGATGGAAAATATGAAGTTTCCTTTCTTTCTTTCTTTCTTTCTTTCTTTCTTTCTTTCTTTTTTTCTTTCTTTCTTTCCTTTCTTTCTTTCTTCCTTCCTTCCTTCCTTCCTTCCTTCCTTCCTTCCTTCCTTCCTTCCTTCCTTCCTTCCTTCCTTCCTTCCTTCCTTCCTTCCTTCCTTCCTTCCTTCCTTCCTTCCTTCCTTCCTTTCTTTCTTTCTTTCTTTCTTTCTTTCTTTGAAAAAGCATCAAATTCTGATGGAAGAAATCAAGACTTTCTCTCTTTCTTTCTGTCTGTACAACAGCACACTGCATGAGGTACCAGATCCCACAATGCAATGCTCTCTAACTCCATTTTCCAGTGTAGAAGTGAAATTGTGTCAGGTATGAAGACTTTAAATTATTTCAATTATTTTCTTAAGCATAAACCTCCCTGAAGTTACTTGCATTTAAAAATAAACTAATGAAACAGGTTAAAGGGATTTCATGAGTGATTTTCCTCCAGGAACTTGTCTAATATCATCCAGTGGTCTGGAGTCACATGATGTTCAGGTGAGTCATGTGGTGCAGCAATGATGTCAGATCATAATATTGTATATGATTCATTTAGACATAAAAATTGTTGGGGTAACCCATTACAAGTATTGTTGTTATTCTCAGTTATTTTTTCAAATAAGTAACGCAAGTTACTTTGTTTTCCCATTAAACACATATTTACTTATGTATTTAATCTCACTTTATTAACCAACATTTTTGTTTCTGTCCCTTGATAGTACAATTCAATCATAGTAATAAGCAAAAATAAACATTTTGCATTTTATTTGTTTGAGCTGTGTCCTCTACTGTGTCTTGTGCCAGAAATATAAATACTTTTTTTGTGGTTATTAAAAAAAAACAAGCCCAGGTAAGAAAAAGTAATGCAAAAATAACAACGTATTGTCCATAAAAAGTAGCCAAGTAACACAATTAGTAACTTTTTAGGGAGTTTATTATAAGCACGCTGCGGTTTTGTCATCTGCCGCATAATTGTTAGAGTTCTTGCTTAAGTTCCGAATAATTTTTAGGTTTTTTTGCCAACATTCAAATTGACATTCAAATGCAACATGATGAGGTCATGTGACAACAACGTACCATTCTGTGCGTTAGAAATTCCGTTAACACTACAATAAGGTTCATTAGTTACCATTATTTAACTACCTAGTTAACCTAAACTAAGAATGAACAATACTTCTACAGCATTTATTAATCTTAGGTAATATTAATTTCAACATTTACTAATACACAATTAAAATCAAACGTTGTATTTGTTAACATTAGTTAATGCACTGTGAACTAACATGAACAAACAATGAACAGCTGTATTTTTTATTATCTAACATTAACAAAGATGAATAAATACTGTAACAAATGTTTTGTTCATTGTGAGTACATGTTAGTTAATACATTAACTAATGTTAACTAATGAACCTTATTGTAAAGTGTTACAAAAATTTCACTTCCTGTTTTTTAAAATGTAGTTTAGTTTAGCAGTCTGTTAAATCAAATCCTAATCAAAGATATTCGCCTAAGCTAATTAATATCGAATATGGATCTCCAGAAGGCTGGCGTTAAAGCGAGTGTGTGACATTCATGGTGCGCTGGTCGATAGGTGTTAAGTGTTGTGTAATGGCCCTGATGAGGTCATCGTCCAGGGTTTGAAGCGCTGAGAGTGATGTGAGAGCCACTGGTGTTTAGTGGCAGTCATAAGACGGTGTCTGGCGTCGAGATGAGGCTCGCTCTCAGAATAGACTCGCTCGCTTCGCTGGGTTCTCCAGTTGGCTGATCCGAGGGCGCTGATGCAATGCAGCCAGATTAATCACAAACAGCCTCTCTCTCTCTCTCTCTCTCTCTGTATCCCTGACACCGGCCCTTACTTCTTCACGACGAGTCAATCTCTGGTTTTGATTGTGCTCGGGCCGTTAAATAAAATTAAGCGAACGCTGAGCATCGCCCCAACCCCTCCACCCACCCGGCGGCCCTGAAATCATCACCTTCTACTCGCTCGCTCTGTCCTCATGCTAGTCCAAAAATACCCAGTGTACATCATGCTCATAAATACACCCACAACATTGGTGATGCACATGCCTCAGATTTCTTCCACGGGGACTAAAGTTTCTGAAATAAACCTGACCCGTGTGACACCGATGATCTCAGTCGCGACAGACCCAAACTGCTCTCGCAGGACATGGGAACACTGGAGAGCGCGAATGCATTAGGAATATGTTTTAGTATGTTAGTATCACAATTCGGTATCTAAGTACTGTATGTTTGTTTCAAGTCATTTTTATTCATAATATAGTGCTTTACACGATACATATCATAAAAAAAAGCTTTACCAACCTAATAGTTGCATTTAGCAGCTGGGTGATAATAGGCTATAGTATTTGCGATATACAGTAGCAGACTTTACATTTTGGGATGATGTACATAATCAAGCAGTTGAGATTTGTTATACAACAGGCCTTAAAAAAGGTTCAATGGACATTCTTGAACTCAAAGAACCCTTTATGCCGAAAAAGTTCTATATTAGGAGAAATATCTGAAGGGAACCCATATAAGGTTCTATATATATAAGTGCCTGACAGAACCCTTTAAGGTTCCATATAGTACTTTTTCTTCTAAGAATGTTTTATGTGAGTATACTGTATATGAATATAATTATGTATCCAAATGTATATATTAGAGCGGTGCAATAATAGTTTACTTTCAGACAAGTGGCAAATAAATTTTCACCTTCTGAATCTCACAGAGCTGAACCACATCAACAGACCAGAATATCATGGAGTTGATCGTTTGACTTGGATCAGTTAGCAACCACATAGCAACGCCCTGGCAACGGTCTTCTATTGGCGCTTTTCCACTGCACGGATTGGTACGGCACGCTTTAAATGGTACCACTTCTGTTGAGGTTCCAAGCGTACTGTACCGACACTAAAATGTGAAAACACTGCAGATCACTGATTGGTCAGACAGACAGAATCATCACTACATCAAGACTTGACATCAAACCCGCTAGATTTAAATAGCCAGTAACAGCCACGCTGTAGCACCTGTTTTAAAACTACTTGCTTGACTTGCTTGAAGAAAAAAGAAAGAAAAAAACATCCAAAAAAAGAAATGGCTGAATTGTGGTCAGTGGACGAAGTGCAGACGTTCCTCTCGTTGGTTGCAGTGGAGCGGATAAACTATAACGGTCAGTCTATAGTCCCACTCACTTTGAAGCGGTACTAACTGCAGTGGAAAAGCAACCGAGCTAAAGCGAAGCGAGCCGTGCCGTGCCGAGCCGAGTCATACTACGCAGTGGAAAAGCGCCATATGGTCCTATTGTATATAGAACCCTATGGATCTTGACTCAATTTTAAAGAAACTTTCCAGGCAAAAACTTGGGTTCTATGTAAGAAGAAATTACTTAAAGGTGCCGTATGTGAGATTGACAGCTAGTGGTTGAAATGGGTACTGCAGTCTAAATTCAAAATATCTGAGATCGTTGTTTCCCCGCCCCTCTTCCTCAGACGCCACGCTCATGCTGGTTGCCAGTTTGAGGAGACAGACCGGGAACGAGCGCAATTGACAATTGAAGGCTAGGAGATACAGCATACACACTGTAAGTTGATGAGTTGATTTATTGATTTATAATGAGTTGATATCGCGTTTTTATGTGCTCCCGTTCATAGAGATTTTTAGATGGGTGCGGAGGCTTTTTAGGTCGGGTAGAATCATTTGTTCACAGGCTTCCATAGCTGCAATATGCTGTGTTTTCCACCAACTGGCATCCTGTAGTGGCCAAATACAATTGGGGTAAATTGGCAATGTGCGGTATCGCACAGACCAAAACAAAAACATTCTGACACAGAACGCACATTTCAAAGTAAAATAACTGGCTGTAGAAGTGTTTTTCAGAGAAACGGTTATGTGAACTCAGCATTACAGTTGGGCGGTATCCAAATTTTGATACCATCAAACCTCCTCCCTATTTTACCACGGTATATGGTATTACCGCGTGACTAAATAAAAATTATGACATAAAGCTCAGACAGCATCACCAAACTGTTGGCTTGTGCCTACTAGGGATGTGTCACGATTGTCGAATATTCGATTAGTTGATTTTATTATAGAATATCGAATAAGTTGTACGATTATTGTCTATAAAAAATCCCCATGTTTTCGGTTCTGATGCGGTGACATGTTCATGTTCATGCATCTAAAAGCTGTCAATCAACTCTCAGACAACAGAGGAAGATACACATTGTCTCACACCAGAGTATGTGAGCGCGGAGTGGTAATATTTCCTCCAGAGCGGAGAGCGCATTTCTGAAGATTACGCGCCGCTCGCTCAGAACGCCCGCAGTGACTGGTTAGAAAATATGTGAAATTAGGGCTGCCCGTGCATAAGTAAAGTTTTTTTTCTAGTCGACTAGTACAAGTTCATTTAAGCCATTAGTCTAATCACATACTTATATTGATTTAAATACTAAAATATATATGGGAGAGAATGCTAAACCATAATTAGCGTTTTCATAATATATTGCCTATTCCGCATCTCAACGCACGCATAAAGCTTGCCACAAAGAACCGGTTAAAGTAATTATGCATGAAACATTTGAATCGTTTAATATTAAACTAGTGTTTATTATTAGTGTGCATTATTTTTCTAATAATTCAACGGCCTGAAGTCAATTATTCCGCTTATACTACAGTTACCACACCTTGAAACATGTTCAGATGATGCATTTCAAGACGTTTGTCAAGTTTTTGTCATTAAAACGTAATGAGTTGTATGTAGGATTAATTTCTTACGCATCTAATCCCATGCCTCAGTTGCTAATTCCAAAACGTCATTTTAGAGTTAGTAAAGGAGGTTTGAGCCACTGACAGCAGACTAATGATGGGACACACTTACGACTTGCTGAAACATTCGAATACTGACTGTTTCCATCGACTGTAGCAGGTCTTAAACACCGACTGTGAACACAGACTGAACGCGCTGAATTAGAGAGAGAGAGAGAGTGAGAGAGAGAGAGAGATGTGGCAATAATGAGACAGAAAAGCATGTGCGTCAATATTATTATTTATTTATTAATTAAATTAGTTTTAATTAATTCGTTCATTCTTTTTTTCTATTATTGACAGTAGATAACCTAATAAATGAAACACACAAAGCCCCTACCTAGGCCTATCAATAATTATTTATTTGTTATATTATCTGGAATAATTACGAAAACACGTGCAGCAGGACTATCAATGTATTTATATATTCAGTTTAATTTTCTATTTATTATAGACAGGCTTATATACTTTATTTATTGAAATTAAACTGTATGTGTCCAATGATTGTGAAGTTAGACATCGAAAATTGCAGATCAAGCATATGGGGCTGTATGTTTGTTCTTGTTATGAATTGTATCCTATTTTCCGTTATTACAGTTAACTGCGCGCAGTGATATGGAACTGTAATGCGGTCAAACCTGCCTGAACTGTGCGTTTCCCTGAAAATAATTGCACACCTTAGAACGTTCTCAACCAATCAGAATCAAGCATTCAACAGCCCTGTAGTATAATTTATATTTAATATTTAATCCTTGTCTCCTATATAAGTGCATTGCATTTTTTTAATACTTTTTTTAATGACTGTATTGAAACTGATACGGTTGCTATTTTAAGACCCTGCGCTATACCTTATTACCGCCCAACCCTACTCTGCATGTGAGTTTTTATGCTTTAGTACAGTCGAAAACTTACATACAGCACCTTTAATTGTGGATTTATGTAAAATTCAGAAACCATTGTTATTAGCGACACCTGTGGGTGTTAAGTGAACTGCAGCAACTATTGCTCGTGCTGGAACTCGTGCACACGTAACGTACAAGAGACTGAATGGGATTCAGTGCTATGATATACTCACGGTAAAGCTGTTTTTTGTTCTTTGCTTAGGAATAATAATAAGTTGTAAATACCTTTGCAGTGATATAGCTACTGTTTGTTACATCCCGACGCCGTCACGCTGCTGAGCAACTTGAATATGTAAATATGTGCTGCGCACATATGCTTTCCTCTCAATAAACAATAAACCAGCACCAGCTCTGTGATTCACCGACATCATGACATATGAGGTAATTAAAATTACACTATAACACTGATTATAATGTATAGGCTATTTGAGACTATAGACTTGATCCGATTATGTGAGACTATAGTTTCAAATGAATCACTTTTCTTTGCATACATTGACATTACAATACAGATAATGTTGGTATTATCCTGAATAGTGTATGACAAGCATTGTTTTCATGTGTCATAGAATGGCAGAGGGGCTCTCGGATGCGTGCATAACCGTCATATGTTTAAGTTTTCCCGCTAAAACATCAAGAGTGAAAACAATAGAGGTCAAATCACATAAAATCAGTCTTTCTTAGACAACCTAGGAAGTCGGGGGTTGGTTGTGTTCTTTGAACAAGTTTCGTGAAAGCTGTTCACACGCAATAAAAAACGTGATTAATACATGGACATTATTTCACAAGGCCCCTTTAAAGGATTGCGTTTAAAGCTGCAGTCCCTAACTTGTTTTTTGTTAAAAAAATTACAAAATATATATAATGAGCGAGTACATCATGAATCTATTTTCCAAACCGTGTTTTTGTCTTCTCCTGAATCACTACGGTACACTTAAAATAAGTGTTTATATTCAGACTGTTTTAGACTGGTTCGGGTCGTACCACTGTGTGGATTAGAAACAGAAGTAGTTCCGGCAACAATAGTCTTCTGCAATTCGTATGAAGTTCTGTTAATTAACCGCTAGAGCGCCAATTTTCTCTATTGATAAAATGTTTATGGTCTGTTAAATTCATAAAATGTAATTAAAATTTAAAACATTATTAAAACAAAATTAATTAAAACTATTCATAAAATGATCTAATGAGGGGAACCCCTAAAATGTAAGTGTCTGACTGAACCTTTTAAAGTTCTCTATAGAACCTTTTCTTCTAACAGTGTATATACATCATGCTGGCAACTTTTACGCACTCACAGTCCAGTTCTTGTAAATCATTTGTGTATACATGTTGTTTTACGGGTCATATTACTATTAAACAGCTAAACTCCTTTTAGCTGGCTGATCTCAAAATATAGAAGAAAAAATATTGAGGGTTTTATGGTGTGGTTTATGCATTTATGGGTTATTAAGCAAAAAGTGTCCAGCTTCAGTTTATTCCAAATGCATGAACAAACTACTACCTCATGTGTTAGTTCATGCCTCGTGAAAACAGTTACCGACCATTTGTATATTTGTTTATTATGTTTATTAATGCAAGGGTGTCGTAAAACGTCACCTCAGCTCTTTCCAAATGTGTGTGTGTGTAGGCCTATGTGAATGTGCTTGCTCTAAGCCTTTTGTGTATATTTCTCCAGCATTAGCTCATGTCTGGATTTTCACTCAGGCGCTGTGGAGGACACACTCCCTATTGATTGATGCATTGGTGGGGGCCTCGGGGCAGCGTTGGAATTAGTTTTACTTTACATCCAAAAACCTCCTGCTTAATAGTTTGCCTGCTTCAATACACAAATAACGTTAACGCTGTAACCCAATTACTATATGCATAAAGATATTATTACTCGTATTCAGCAAGGATGCAGCACAACTGTTTTCAACATTGATAATAATCAGAAATGAGCATAAAATGAGCATATTGATTTCTGAAGGATCATGTGACACTGAAGACTGGAGTAATGATGCTGAAAATTCAGCTTTGATCACAGGAATATATTACATTTTAACATCTATTCACATAATAGTTCTTTTAAATTGTAATTATACTCTGCCTCCATTAGACAAACACTTTATTGCTCAGAGGTTGAGCTCATTTCTAGCTTTATAATGTTCAGATTCAGAATTATGTTTTAAGTTCATTTTCTAAGACTTGCTCCTAAAATTCATTGTTGAAATTTCTTCTGTCATTTTTTTCTGGAGAGAAAACATAGACATTACTTAATCTCATTGCTGTCTTGGAGAAATAGATCAGTATTTTATAATCAATAATCCTTAAAACATTGAAAAATTACTTTAGAAGCAAAACTAATGTTGTTTTAAGATATATATATATATATATATATATATATATATATATATATATATATATATATATATTCTGAATTAAGTTTTTATCACAATGGCAGATAGATTGTTCTTGTTTTAAGCATAAACCTCCCTACGTTTAGTTATATTTATGCTTACAATCAGAAAAAACTATTTGAAGTGAGGTAAGAGAAATAAGCGTAACGTATTTGTTTAGTGTTTTTCCTGCCGGATCGGGTCTTGCAGACGGTGGCGTTCAGCGCTGAGACTGAAAGAAGAGCCTGTCTCTCAGACACACACTGGCTGGTGCAGTATGTTTTCACTGCAGTTAGACAATCTGTTTATTTTAGCCGTCTGAGAGAGTAACATGAAGATGATGGGCAGCCCAGAGGCGTGTGTGTGTGTGTGTGTGTGTGTGCGGAATCTAGATATTGCACCCTGATAGTTGCATGTTAGTTGTAAGCTCAAAGCTCAGGATCCAGGTCGAGCCGTACAGAATGGTTGTGTGAACGCTGAACTGATGGTGTTGTCAGCAGGGGTCCGTCTCACTGTCTGCCTTTAGAAAACACACACTGATATATTGCACAATGTCATCAGTCAAAGCACAAATCTTGTCCGTCACTGGCGACAGCAAACACAACAACAAATGCTTTAGCGTTTAACTGGTCACTCGACGACTGGGTCTTAACTGGTTTTGTGGGCCCACTAAAAAAAGTACTATACTTTACTGTAATACATTTGTTTAGAATTTTTGACTTCATAATTTTATCATTAATATTAATACAATATCCATCTAAGGTTAATTTAATTTTAGTATATATATTTTAACATTAATTTATTTTTTGTGTGTGTGTGTATATATATATATATATATATATATATATATATATATATATATATATATATATATTATTGATAATAATTAATCTACACTATAATATTAAATATGAATTTAGTTTTAATATTTTATTAATTCAAACAATAATTTAATTTTAGTATATGAATATAACTAACATTAATTAAAAATAATACACCATCATTTCAATATTACGTTTAATATGAAATATGAATTAATAGTATCCATTTTAAAATTAATAAAATTTTAATATTAATTTGACATTATTAATTTATTAATATTAATACAGTATCCATTTTAATATTACTTTAATCATATGATTAATATTAATACCATATTCATTTTAATATTTAATTTTAATATTATATATCATTTTAGTATTAATATCACTCCAATTGATGAATATTAATACAGTATACATTTTATTATGAATTTTTCTTATTAAAATTATTATGAATCAATATTAATGCACTATACATCTTAATATTACTTTCATTTTAATCTAATAATTATTAGTAGTAGTACTAATAGTATTCTCCATTTTATTATTAATTCAATTTTAGTATTATATGAATTCTAACATTAAGTAATTTTAGTATTAATATCACAAATATTAATTAATATTAATACAATATCCATTTTTATTAATTTGACGATTACAATTATTATTCATCTTAATATAACTTTAATTTTTTATTATTATTATTATTATTATTATTATTATTATTATTATTATTATAACAACTACTACTACATTCTGTCCATGTTGGGCATCATAGAGTTCGATTGGATGCTCAAAACACAAGGCAAGTTGATTGGCTAATTGATTTTTTTTATTATAATAATAATAAAATGACATTTATATACATTTTAATATAGGCCTAAATAAAAATACAACATAATATATAAAACGTAGAACTATGATATAATTTATCATATGGTTAGTTGCATCTCTTTATATGCGGTTTTGCAATTTCCGCCAGTTGAAATGACATGATGGTGACAGCCGCTTTAAGAAGTGTGTGCATAAGATTAGCGTTGATGTTTTACATTAGTGCTGCTATTACGAGAAACAAACCTATAGATGGACATCCAGTGCAAGGCGAGACTGAGCTCAGAGAGGTATTTTTGGAGCCCACCATGTTTGACATTGAGGATATTTGAGAAGTTAGGGGTCCCGGGGAAGAGGAGGGGGGGGCGGCAGCATTCCTGCCCCTGTCCATATATATTACACCCCCAACGTGCACATCGACAACGGCAAAACAGATGAGAGAAATTTAATCCCCGGCCTGAAGGGCAGTAGTGTGTGGAGTCTTTCATTTGAGCGAGTCGCCGGCTCACCTGAGTCAACAGCGGCGCTCATTACGTTACCTAAAGTAATTGGCGTAGCCTGATTTCTCCAGAACCAGAAAAACCCTTCAACACCCCTTGCTAAAAACTAAGCTCCCGTGGCAATTATCCCGTCTTTGTTTGTCTATTAAAAACCCTCCCTAATGAGACGAGCTCCTTAAAACCTTGATGGTTTTCATTAGCCAACTGTAAATCTCGAACGCGCGTTCAAACTAACGGGAAGATACTCATCAGCGGCTAATGAATTTATGACGGGGAACCTGGCTATTAAAGGGAGTTGAGCTTTAATTTCATTAGATTGGGCCTTGCTAGGTAAAGCAGCGGGCGACGGGCCCTCAGGATTAGCTAATGGCCGTGTTGCAGTTAAATAGTGACTCGGGTGGCAGCGCCTCATTGGCCATTGTGTGTTTAACGCGCCGTTAAAGTGGCAGTAATTGACAACAGCTGGAAGCCTGCTTGAGGCAGGGTCTGGCGTGGGTTCCTCCTGAAGATCGTTGCTCTCTCCCTGTGGACCAATTGCAGAAGTTTACGAGTGTCTGTCTGTGTGTATCCCACTCTCTCTCTCTCTCTCTCTCTGTGCCTGTGGAGGAACATGTGGCATTCATGTACTGGAGAGATGCAAATAAATAATCCGTAATTGCTCACAAACCTTTCGATCATGATCGTAAAACGGATTGCATGTTTCATAATCCTACTAACGTGCAACAGATTTCCATTTCTGCATGCATTAACCGCACAGGAAGTGACATCAGCAGTACGGTGTCGTGATGCGTTCGGCATCACCTCCGTGTCTGTCGCTCTCTCCGGGAGACGAAGCAATTCTTTCTGAAGCCGAAGAGAAATTACGTTTTTTGAGGAACGTTTTCCATCTAGTGCAAGTGAACGGGGATCACCATAATCCATCCAGTGTACTCTAAAAAATGCTGGGTTGTTTCAGCCCATGGTTTGGTCAAACATGGACAAACCCAGTCATGGGTTGAAACAACCCAGCATTTTTTTGAGTGATTTAAGTCCAAATCCATATTTAAGCAGCTTCAATTGGCTCCGGCCAGCAAATCAGGGATTTATGGGATATTTAGAGATTTTTGTGTCACGTGAAAGGTCGTGACCGCAAGGCAAACGTTTGTAATTAAAAAGCATATAAATTTTTTTTCCTGAAAATTATGTATCATTTCGCTAGAGATTACTCTCCGGTTCAGACTATATCAAGCATGATTTTGGCCCGATCCGTTGGTCGCGGTGATTTATAAAGGACAATGATCGCCGGGATGCGAGAATTGATTGTTTCATCTGATATAGTGTCTCATAGTCATCGTAAACCGGATGTTTCAAAATCCTACTAACGTGCAACAGATATCCATTTCTGCATGCATAAACCGCACAGGAAGTGACATCAGCAGTACAGTGTTGTAATGCGTTCAGCATCACTTCCCACCTTCAGCCGAAGAGAAATTACAGTTTTTGAGGAAACCGTTCCAGGATTTTTATCAATCTAATGCAAGTGAACGGGTTCACCAAAATCCATCCAGTACACTCTGAATCACAGTGCTGAGTTGATTCAACCCAAGTTTGGGTCAAATATGGACAAATCGTAAGAATTTAAACCAGGGGTTGGGATTGTCTATATTTGACCCAACCATGGGTTGAAACAACTCTTCATTTTTTAGAGTGTATTTAAGTCCATAATCCATATTTAGGCAGCATCAATGGAGGCAACAAATAAGGGTTTCATCTAGTGAAATGATCAATCATTTTCAGAAAAAAAAAATTAAACGTTTGTATTTAAAAAGGATATTAAAAAAATCTGAAAATGATAATTTGTTTGAGAGATGACTCTTATTCCAGGTTCAGACTATATCAGCCTGATTTTGGCCCAATCGTTTGTCGCAAGAATCGATTGTTTCATCTGATACAGTGTCTCATAGCGATCGTAAACCGGATGTTTCGACGTGCAACAGATTTCCATACAGAACAGGAAGTGACATCAGCAGTAAAGTCCTGATGCGTTCGGCACTCCCTCCGGGAGTCCTGGCGAGGGTCGGAGTGTGTCACTGTGTACGGATCCGATCCGTGGTGCAGAACGGTTGTGTTGTTCATGAAAGAGTGAAGTGTGTTCCCGACGACTGCTTAGCAACGGTTCCCGGCGGCCCGCGTCCCCAGAGAGGCTCGAGCTGGTTCAGACACATTCATTAACCAAGAGGGAATCTTAGGACGGATTAAATATTCATGTTGTTTACAGGAACAAAAGCTGCCATTAATGAATAAAGGCATTGTCTATCTATCTCACTGTACGCAGCCCCATCATGAGGCTTGAGCAAACAGATTTACATACCTGCTAAATTCAGCCAGGATTCGCTCCAGCTTCAGTGTTGCACCAACAGCGCCTGTTTCTAAAATCGTTTTCGGTGATTAGAACAACTATATGTGGAAATATTTTCAGTCATAGCTTGAATTTACAATGCAACACATAAATAAGCAGTAGGGTACAACAGGGCTAAAGGCACAGCTTAAGATAAATGTGCTTTTCACTACATCCATAGTGTATGATTGCGGAAAAATATGTGTGTTTGTATTGAACATTGATGGAGCAACAGATTTTGTTTGAAAATAAATCATAAAAGTTGTTTACTTTGTTTAAAAATCTTATAAATGTATGAGGTGGCGAGGTGGGCCTTTTAGACATTCTTTAGGTGAAATAATATGTTCAAACTTGTTCAAAATTTGTACTATTTTCTGTTTATTTTGATAATTAGAATTAATTTTTGTTCAGTAAATATACTGTCATTAAATATGTTAATATAAAAATATAGATGAAAATACAGAAACAAAATTATTTTTAAAAGTAAAGATTCTGAAAGCATCGAAGGAGATCCCATAACAATTTAATACATTTACAGTATTACAATAAAAGATATTCAATATATGAAATTATTAATATCAAATTTTTTAAATATAATGTATTTTACTATAAATATGGTGATTATCTTGAAGTATATAACTTAATATATGATATTTACCAACAAAAGTTGCTGCCTTAAATTTTTAAGTACAACAAACTTGGATGTTTAAGTCATTTCAACTTAAATTACATTAAACTGACTTATCTTGATAAATTAAAGCAATGTAAAAACATATGTTGTCAGAACTTATTGATCATATAATTTTTTTTTACAATGTCAACAAATGGAGAAGTCAGCCGGCTGTTTATTATCATGTTTATTATTGTGTCTTTCGCCCCGACAGCAGGGTTGCCTTTTACCCAAAATACCATATATATTCTTCCGTTATTAAAACACTGTTGCTTTAATGATTAAAAATCATTAACAAAACCTATGTCTCAAAATATTTTCAATAATTTTAGTGATTCTCATTTGCTACTTAAATCTACAACATTTAAAAAAACATAAAATATTATATCAGATTAGCACAGAATCATCTTTGCATTGTTGCCCGCGATCGCGTCACGGATCAGACAAATTTCCACGTGCATCTTGAAAAGCGGATGTTTAGGAAAGTGCTGCGGCAAATTTTTCTGCCAGTGGTTTAGAGGAAAATAAAATCAAAGACGCCTTTTACCCTGGTGAACCCTAACCGTCTTAAAGGAACAGTCAACCCAAAATAAAAATGTCCTAATTATTTACTCGCCCCCGGGACATCAGCCAAAGAGAAATTACGTTTTTTGAGGAAAACATTCTAGGATTTTTCTTCATCTTATGCAAATGAACAGGGATCATCATAATCCATCCAGTACAGTTTAAAAAACGCTGGGTTGATTCAACCCATGTTTGGGTCAAATATGAACAAACCCAACTGATGGTTTAAAAAATGTTATTTCAAAACTTAAACCAATAGTTGGGTTTGTCCATATTTGACCCAAACATGGGTTGAAAAAACCCAGCATTTTTCAGTGTGTTTAATTCCAAAATTCATATTTAAGCAGCTTCAATATAGTCTTCAGTCAACAAATCAGGGTCTTATCTGGTGAAATGATCAGTCATTTTCAGAAAAAAAATTGTATGCTTTTAACTACAAATTTCCGCCTTGGTCCAGAGTCAATATGTCACGTGAAGCGTTTGTAATTAAACAGCATATACATTTATTTTTTTCTGAATATGATGCATTAGATGACTCTCAGGTTCAGACTATATGATGATGATGATTTTGGCCCGATCCGTTTGTCGCGGTGATTCGTAAAGGACAATGATCGTCGGGACGCAAGAATCGATTGTTTAATTTCGTATAGCGTCTCATAGTGGACGACAACTGACGCCACGATTGTTATGCTTCACGATGTCCTGACAGTCGCTAGCTCCGCCTACCAATGACATCACACACATCGTTAAAGACAGCAAGTGATGATTGGTCGGGAAGCGACGTGTAGACTGACATGTTTGTTGTCCACGACCCGACGAGAATTCGAGTCGAAATCGCATAATCTGACACAGTGACTATCATAACAGACAAAAATATTGTGTAGTCTGAACCCGACATTATTTATTGTCCCTTTGAAGCTGCCTAAATATGGATTACAGTGATCCCTGTTCACTTGCATTGGATGAAAAAAAATCCTTGAATGTTTTCATTCAAACCCTTAATTTCTCTTTGGCTGAAGAATTTTTTTTTTTTGGATGAACTGTTCCTTTAACATGCCTTATTTTTCAGTTCAAAGTGTTTTACAGCACTGGAATAATTTACATGCTTTAAGTGTTAAATCTGCCATTGACGTTCACAATCTATGAATTCCAGTCGTAATATCTTATGCAAGTAAATTATCTTGTTTCAAGACTAGAAATTTTAACAGTGAAATGAGACAAATGCCTGTTTTTTTGCATGAACCGCTTCAGTGAAGTACATGTTCCAATCAACCAATCAGATTTGAGTTTACAGTTTAAGTTTAGGCTTAGAACCAGGATCATGTGCTTTTACATCAGTGTTATTCACCGGTCATTCCCCTCTGATTTTAGGGATAACTTATGGGAAGAGTTAGGACCACATTTTCAGACAGGAATATTGTTCTAGAATCAACTAAATATGTTCATCCAGGAATTCTTTGGCAAAATCACAGTGCGGCTGATGTGTGTGTTGCATTATGCATGATAGTGTGTTAAATGATGCAGTGTTGATCCTCAAGTAAAGTTATCTTTAAAAAGACTAATTAAAAACTCATTTAAAAAAGACTAATTAAAACGAATAAAAAAAGACTAATTAGAAATTAGGTCATTTTTAAAATTAAGTCAGATAAAAGTGTAATAATGCTTACATCACGTACTCACCAGGCAATAAATGCTAATTTTCAATATTATTGTGAGTTTTTTTGTCATTACCAGTTGCAAATGTAAAAAGTGACAGGACATTATAGAGTTTCTATTTCAGTGGCTTCATGTTTGATAGTCTCGCCCACATTCACGGCAAACATTTGTTTTTTTACAAATATTTTCTTACCCAGTGTGCACTTTTTTCAAGCATAAACTTTTTGGAAAACAAGCCTCTCAAGTAAATGTATCTTGATTTAAGTACGGTTTGATATTTGTAGTAGAAAACAAGACAAGAGTAATAGATTTTTTTATTTTTTTTTTGCATTGCTGAAATCTCATTGCAGCACATAATTATTAAATAAATCTTTAATGTATATAAGCCTCAGATATCTTCTAATTAGCCGTGATTGCATCATTTTGCACACAATTTAAATTGCTGGCAGACAAAAAGTATTGCTGTCAAATAGGTGTTAAAAAGCATTATGGAAAATGTGTTAAATTGTGCATGGGAAAATGCAGCTATAGGGATGTTTTCTTGAGTTTGTGTAGGTTAAAGTCACCTTTTTTTTTAACCGTTGAAAATATAATTCTGGTGAGCTGAACTGGTTAATGGCTCATTATCTGTCAGCAGATTCTTCATGATCTACGGAGGTCTGGATTTCGCTTGCGGATCGTGCGTGCAAAAAGAGTGATCGATTTGCAGGGAACTGTGCATGTGATACGCAACGACAAAACGCTTGTACTTGCTTGTAGCGTCTGTATAAAGCCCAAACCCACGTAAACAGACACTCACAGAGGCGGTATATAGACTCTTTACTCCTTTCTTCTCGTATCATCAACACCTTTGTTTGACAGTCTGCATGCAAATGGGCCAGGTAATGAGAAAGACAGAGAGAGAGTTTGCTTAAAAGCAGCAGCCCGAGCTTCTTTGTTCCCCCACCTGCATCTGTTGAAGCGTGGCTAGGAGAAGCAGTGCTGTCATGTGAGTGACAGATATTGAGGATAATTGTCTTCTTTCTCTGTGTTGCTCCACTGCAGTTGTGAGTTAAGCAGAGGAGAGAGAGAAATCGTAGGCGGTGGGGAAAGAGCGCTTTTAGGGGGGGAAACTCTCCGCTGTGATTGTCTCTGCGCTCTTCTGGACACCCAAAAGTAACACGGTATTGCTGAGGATTTGTAGTGTTTTTTTGAGCGCTACAACTGAAGGTAATACCATGGTATTCCTTCCAGATGTGCTAAATCATGATATTACCACCTGATTCCATCACGTCACCATGCATCACGACTGTAGTGCAATAAAAACTATTCTAAAAGAGTTGATCTTCCAGTTATAACATTGAAAAAAACCTTTAAATAAGATGATTTTGCTTTAGCAACGCTGCAGAAGATATTAAGCATTTGTTCAGGGATTGTATTTTTTAATTCAAGTGTATTTTGTCTTGTTTTATGCCAAAACAAGTGAAAAAACATAAAATCTGTGAAAACAAGTCTTAATATTTTTTTCATTTCTTTAGCTCAATTAAATTTTTCTTGCTTTAGGGATTTTAAAATATTTTTATTGGAAAATATGTTCCACCTGAGGAACATTTTATTTTTCGTGACTCGTTTATCGCTTTAAATATTACTTTTAAATATTAATTTAGTCTCTCTTAAAATTCTTAGCGGGGAATAAAATGAGTTATAAAACTATAAGATTATTAAACTAAGGATCATTAATAGCTGATTAAAACACATACTCAAAGAAAGAAAGATTTTATGAGGTTCAGAGGTTGCTCAATCATTGCTCAAGAATATAATTATAACTTTGTCTCAGATTTTTCTTCATGGTGAGAAAGTAAAATAAACACAATTATAAGTGTTATAAAAATGAATACGGATGACAAGTTCATATTGAAATCTTTTGATTGCATATCTGAGCATTGTTGAGATCTCTTCTGAAACTCGTGTAAGATCATTGGGATATTTGTTCATGGATATGATCATTTGTTCTATTTGATCCCATTTCTATCTAAAATAAACAATTGAGATGTTAAAGAGATCTCACTTGGCTCTCATTTCTATCATTATTATTTGTGTTTTTCTAAACATCATTTTCTGATCAGAAATTAGCATGAATCTGATTTCCCTGTAAAGGTCCCTATATATTTCAAGCGATATCGAAGAATAAACTGGTGTGACGTCATTTCGAACATAATCAGGTCAAAACTAAGTTTGTTTGGAGTTCGTTTCAGGAGTTCAGAACAGCTTGCCAAAGCGAACTTTCGAGAAAACATGGCTTACACCTTCAAAGGGAGGTGTAACGGCTGCACGAAAATAATATTTTTCAAAAAATTATTTTTATATACGGGAGTTTACAGCAGTGACAACTGCATTCAATTACTGAAAAACCCACGATTATGCCAAGTGATTGCTTTGATCTACTGATGATAAATTATGACTACTTTGTTTAATTTATGTCATTTATATCATACCCGATACATTTCGACCAGGAAAATTTTGATAGCATTTTTCATGTTTAACTCTTTCCCTTCCAATGACGGAAATTTCCGGCTTATTATACAATAGGGGGCACTATCACACAACTTCTGAAAGAGTACAAAATCTTCTGATCAAAACACGGGCGTAGAAGAAGCAGAAACAAGCGATATCATATGTAAGCATTGGGCATTTGTAAAGTAACGCGATCATCAACATTAAACGGCATATAACTCGAAACTGCCTTACGTTACTGAATGAAATGTGACCCGGGACGAGCTACAGGACTGTGAAGCTTTGAGGTGTTTATAGACTCGATCTACTGCATTTATGTTTAGATCATCGTTCTGAATCTGATCCGTTCGTAGTCTTCAGTGTTGTGCTTGAACGCCTTCATTGAACGATAGTTCATGAACTCGTTCATATTTTGGGCGAATGTGAACTGAACGTACTGTATTACTGCCTGATGAACGTTACTGTGAACTCGTTCATTCTGGTGTCTGTGAGTGTGAACGGCAGCACTCTCAGTTTAACTTCGTTCAATAGAGTGCCAGATTTCTATAGAGCCGAAAACCTGGCTATAACACACCGTAAACAGGCCTTAATATGTAGCGGAAAAACACCCAATCTGGCAACACCAGCCACCAGTGTCGATCCGCCGCATGTGTCAGTAAAACATAAGACAGCAAGGAGGCGTTGTATAATCATTTAAACCAGTTTTATGACAAGCTCGGTGAGAAAGGGAAAAATCTTACATTTCTGTACAAACTTTCCCCGCCGATAAAATAAGTGCTGTCTGTGGTTCTACATGGGCTGTGGCAATAATTTTGAAAAATAATAGCTCGCAGCAACATATGGAAAAAAAAGAACTATGAACTAGTTCAAAATTTTTAAGTATGAACGAAACTAGTTCATTTTAAAATTTGTGAACTGAACTTTGAACTAGTTCATGTAGAAAGTGAACGTTCCCAAGTCTTTGACAAAAACGTGATTTTCTCAGCTTTTTGCTCAAAATTTAGCTTTTTTAATGAAACTTACACATTCAAGTGTTGATTGATAGATATGAAGCTAGAATAAAACGTGTTTTTTTTTGTTAAAAAGCAAAGGGTCTGTTCCTTTTCATATATATATTTTGCATGCTCAGATATTAATACAACAAAATAGTCTGGAGGCCATGAAAATGTATTTATTCCATTTATTTTGTTATGGAGAAAAATGCATTATTACCCCTAAGCAAAGAACAAAAAAAGAAGTTGTCCGTGAGTGAGTATATCGGGGTTTTCGTCCTTGATTGTCTGTTTTGAATGTCGTTTAATTTTAAGGGGCAGTGAAAGTGTAAAGACATGTGTTTTCGATGAGTTCGTTGTACCTCCGAGAACTGTTTTGTGGAAAGGTTGTTATTTTGCACACCTTGGGGGGGGGGGGGGGGGGGGGGGGGGTGCATGTGGACAGGAGAGACATTTTTCCGAACTCAAGCAGGGGAAAGGGTGTAAAAGCAGGCCTGCCCTTCCTCCCCCTCCCTGGGTCAGCGGCTGCTCCTCTCTCTCGTCTCTCTTACTCTGGGAAGGTTAGAAAAAGTAGCACCGCTGCCAAAGGAAACAGTGGCTTTTTTTTTTCCTGAGCTCTGCAGTGTCTAGAGAAACTTGAGCGAGGTCCAGGTTTGGTTCCCTGGTTACGGTGCCGTGGAGAGGAGGCCCCGCTCCATCATCTGACGCGCTCATGGGAAGGATGACGAGAAACGTTTTCTTTTAG
>NW_027508866.1:35457500-35532500 GCF_051911475.1 Siphateles boraxobius
GATTATCCATGCGTCTTTGTCTTTTGATACAGTAGATTTTCACGAAACACTCGAGGTACCGCGGCCCAGTGCGCCTGTAAATTGAAGTCGAATCGGCTCTGAAGTGTTCGAAGGTTTCTGTTGGAGATGAGGTGCGGGGCGAAAGTGCGAGGGGGATGGATTGAATTCTGATTGGGGTTCGGCGATGGGTAAAGAGAGTAAATCTGGTGACAAATGGTTTGGAAGAGCATTACTGTGGCGCGCTGATAAGAGCCTGTCTCCATAATAGAATGGAGAGGACTTGTCTATCAGCCTATTTGAAACCGTTCCTACAAGGTACTGGCTTTCATTAGCGTGGCCCGTGAATAGTGGCGCTGAATGAAAATTGCTACTTACCCCGCGATTACGGTATTGAAAGGTAGCTGTCAAAAGAGGGCCAGAGACTCGCAGGAAAAGAGGGGAGGTTGTGTGGCTGTCACCATGACAGGGAATGTGTTTCTCTAAGATTACTATTGTGTCTGTTTTATTAAAGGCAGGAAAGAGTAATGGGGCGGATAAGAACAGCATGAGAGGGTGATCCTGAAATACAATCGGAGAAATGTGACTTGAGGCTTGATGGGTGTAGGCCGATGATCGCCGCTGACGGACTATTTTGGGTTTCTATCAGGCTTTGCTGGGAGGAATGGCTCTTTCCTGAAGAACCAAACGTGATATCTGTGTGTTTCAGCGCTATCGCTGTGCTAACACTCGACGCAAACTTTCTCAACGGCCGATCTCGTTTCCTCACCATCTGTAGAAAATTCCCTGTCATGCTTTAGCTGAAGTTGGCAAGCTAGGAAGTTAAGTTGTTTGGTTGGGTTTTCATGTGCAAGTGCATGACTGGAAACACATTTCCTGTTGTTTTGATGTAGAGGTTGATGTAACTGAAAGCATGACACAATAAACGAAAAGTGCACCCAAAAATGATGTCATTATGTCATTCCAACTTGTTTTTCCCCCCAAAAAAATTCTGTGAAACACAACAGATCTTTTTATTACAACAGCAGATAGTGAATATATGAAAAAATGCAAAAATTAGCATTTTTCAAAATAGATGAAAGATACACACATTTTATGGAGTGTTTGTTAGGAAAATGTAGGATTTGTGATAAAAACTAAGTATGAGTTTCTACGCTTATATTCAAGACACAATCTCAACATGATGTCTCAAGAAAATGTAGCCTATGTATTTTCCGAAGATGCAATTTAGTAGGAAAACGCACGATTTGTCATATAGGCCTATAACTTTATTTATAATCAAGATACAATCTTAACCTGATCTGACAAGAAAATGTATTTCACGAATTTCGAAATTCGTAATTTGTGATTCATAGGAAAACGTATGATTTAAAAAAAAAACTAAGCATAAACTTCCACGCTTCTATTCAAGACACAGTCTCAACCTGATCTCACGAGAAAAAATAAGTATTAGGGCTGTCAAAATGTCTGACATTTTTTATTTAAATATTACTTATATTCAAATTACTTCGGTTTGGTGGAAAAAGCTTTTTGCTCATCTCCTGAGGCCACAAGAGAGGCAATGAGCAAAATATTAATCCTCCGCATTAAATTGTTTATTCAAAGCAATGAAATAACATGACTGTAAAAAAGTGCATAACAGCATAACATAAATCAAATATAATTTGTAAATTGCAATTCTCTTGTTTTTTCTCTTGTAAAAGATGTCCGTCTAGCGCATGTTTACATACTGTAGAAGACAGTGGAAAAGCAGCACAGAAAATGCGTTCTGTGTGAACGACTTGGTATGGTTTTGACGTAACCAAAATCTTCTCCGGATTGAGACTCTCTATTTTTTCTGCAATGTTTTGAATGAGCATCTAGTGAGTTCAACTGGAAATGATAAGAAAAACATCAACACGCAACGACTCTTACATCATCGGGCCGCCTGACGCTCACCTAAAATTCAGATTTTTATTTTAAATTCGACAAATAGTAAAAATTCTAATTTCAATTTGACAGTCCTAGAATTTTTTTTACTAAGTTCAAATTTTTTGTATGAATTCATATGATGTGTTTAGTGGTAAAATACAGGATTTGCCATGTATAACTTCATGCTTAGTTTATTTGTATGGACAAGACACAATCTCAACCTGATCTCACGAGAAAATTTATTTAAGCAATTTTGTTCAAATTCGTAGAATGTGATTGGTTGGAAAATGTACTATTTGTCATAAAAAAAAAAAAGCATAAACTTCTACGTTTATAGCCTATTCAAGACACAATCTCAACCTGATCTCACGAGAAAATTTGTTTTTTCCCAAAGTTGCAATTTCTTGTAAATTCATATGATGCGTTTAGTAGGAAAACATTCGATTTGTCATGTATAACTTCATGCTTTGTTTATTCGTATTCAAGACATAATCTCAACCTGATGTCACGAGAAAAAGTATTTCACAAATTTTGAAATTCGTACAATGTGATTCAAAGGAAAATGACATGAGCAAGTCGTACGAAAATGTATGAATGAGATCGTGTAAATAAATGCGAATTTACCACCAATATGTCAGAATCTAAAACAGTTATGAATCGTCATGAGACTGTGTTGCCCAATCTATGAATAAAAGTCTTAATTTTTATGCAATGTTGCTATTTTAGTCATTATAGAATAGGATATGCAAGCTGCACGATAAAAGTAGACGACTTGTGCACTATATTCAGTTTGTGTAACTAAGAAAAACCAAGATGTAGGTTGTTATTCACTGAAATATCCCCTTTCTGCATCTCATTTTCCATATCTCATATTTGTTTTGGCATCAACAGGATTTAATGCGTTAAAACGCCACTTTTGAATCTGAATGTGATCGTAAGATTTGAGACCTTCAGGAGAAGAGAAGATATATATCGGTATGTTTCTCACACTTTTATTCTGTGTTTGGTCCTTTCTGGCGATTTGTCTACTTTTGTGTTCATACAGGTTTGGAACAACATGAGAGTGCGTAAATGATGACAGAATTGTTTTATTGTAAGGGTGAACTGTTCTTTTAAGTAGCAAATAACCTAAAAATATTCCCTTTAAAAACATTCTAGGTGATGTGACCTGAGGCGATGACTCATCTGAAATTGAAAGGCATGTTAAAGGGAGACGTGAGGAGGTGAAGATAAGTGTCTGGGTTAAAGAGGGTCTACATCCATACACTTGAGCTCTGAGTTTGTGCTCTCAATCGGTGAAGACTCGGATCAATAGCACTGCGGAAGCAAGAGAGGAAGAACACCGGCAGAATCAGCAGAACGAGGTTAAACTCGCCCGGAGAGAGACGAAAAACGTGAATGTGAGTGATGAGCGCGGTCAGTGTGGAGATGTAGAGCCGCAGGGAAACCCTCTGAATAAATACACACAGGCATAGATTTAAAACATTAGTGCGTAAAGGTGATGCGTGTCATTTTGAAATACTCTCCTCTTTCCCAGCTTAATATGCAGAGCAAACTATATTTTAAACCCGGCACACACCGAGAGATTTTTTTCTGTCTTTTATGGTTGTTGTTTGTCAGATTGTACAATATGAGCTCAGTAAGATCCTGGGTAAAACCCAGACAGGCTGTACGTCTTTTTTATGTCTTATTGTACAAATATACACTACCGTTCAAAAGTTTGGGGTCAATATGATTGATATTTCAAAATAAATGCTTTCTATTCATCAAACCTTCAATTCATCAAAGAATCCTGAAAAAAAGTGTCAGTTTCCATAAAAATATGAAACCGTTTTCAGCATTGATAATAATAATAATATATTATAATGTTTCTTGAGCAGCAAATCATCATATTAGAATGATTTCTGAAAGGTCATGTGACACTGAAGACTGGAGTAATGATGCTGAAAATTCAGCTTTGATCACAGGAATAAATTACATTTTAACATATATTCACATAGAAAATCGATCTTTTAAATGTTCATAATATTTTACAATATTTCTGTTTTTACTGTATTTGGTGAGCATAAGAGGTTTCTTTCAAAAACATTTAAAAAATCATTCTGACCCCAAACTGTTGAACTGTAGTGTATATCTTAAGGGTACACTAATCTTTAATGTGAATTTTGATAGTACAATGTGAAAGAAACACTAAATAACAATACAGAACGCTGCAGTAATTACATTTTTGTTGGCCAACACGAAAGTATGCATCACCCTGTTCCCCTCAAAAACAACACAACAAAAGTGATTCTAACACGATTGGTTCATCATGATAATCTTATGAGGCCTTAAAAAGCTGAACGTTGGCTATGGGTGAACACACCACTGTCCCACGACTTCAACAACTCTTTCAGTTTCTCGTTTAAAAACCTTTTCCCTGAAAGTTTGAGTTCGAATAGTTTGCAGGAGCGTAAATGAGTCTGTAAGTGTATGAGTTTGTTCGGTGTGATGATGTTTAATGTTCTCGTCAACCTCTTTAGTCCAATTTAGGCACTTGTTAGCAACCCCCATTCTTAGGACAAGTAGAAGCTTTAAAAAATCACAAGGATGCTACTAATGTATTCTATGCTGTAGAATAAAACGTAAAAATATCTTGAGCTTGTGTTCACCACTGACCTTATTTCAGGTGTTTAACTAAAAACCCATTCTAAATAAAACCATTGACTTCAGGATGATGGAAATGAAACCGAATTACAACCCCAAACTCAGAGAATTCATCACAAACGGCAAATAATTAAGGAATCCAAGACTTTGCTCCTTTATGAGGAAAGAAATCTTGAAATTCCTGAAATTTGTCTCAGATGGCACAATCTTGACAAAATCACACAAACATTTTTTTTTTTTTAAATTCATTCCAGCTTTATTTTCCCTGAAATGTGTGAGAAAGTATGACTCTGTAATGTTTAGGGTTCGGTATCATCTAAATTGTAACGATTCTGATTCTGTTTTATCGATTCCGATTATTATTGATTCCTAATTTCGATTCCAATAAGGTAAAAAAAAAATCCTTCATAAGTCTTATTGCAAAATATTTCATTGTAGCTGAATACCATGAACAAAAATACACAAGGAACTTTTGCCTATAGTTTAAAAATACCATAACAAAAACAACTAAATTTGAACCATTATTGAAGACAAACACTCAGAAATTAAAAAAGAACAATGAATTTGAATTAGCAATCAGAAAAATAAATACAACTGAGCAAATATACAATTTAAATAAACAGTGTTTTGAGATTTTTAAGATTTCGATACAGAAACTGTAATCAAATGTAGAATAACACTACTCTTTATAAATAAAATATACATTACCAAAATAGTTTTCAAAAGTTATTTAGTCAAGAACAGCAAGTGAATTTTCTCTTTGTCTTTTGTTGTTTGATTAGTGTTATTATAGAGACGGCAGCAGAATATTAGGCTGCTGTCACTTTAAGAGCTGCACGGATCCAATATACTGTTACACGTGTCTTCTTTGTCAACTGTTTATGTTCACTTAAGACAAACCCAGCTGTTTTTATGATGATATTTTGACATCATTTCGTGTGTATTTGTCTGTTCGCGCAGTATACAGTATTAGACGCGGCTTTCTGTTTGCATGTCGTTTAGGATGTGAGCGAAGCACAGCATGCGAGTCTTCTTGTGCTTGAATGGTTTAAAATCACAAAAAAATCACTTTTTCTGTGTGAGCGCTTTGGGTTAGTGTGCAGAACAGAAAACGGTGCATGGGTCTTCTTGCTCCTGAATGGTTTAAAGTCATATTAAAATGCAAAGGACAAAGGAATAGATAAGAGAAATCATTTTATTTTATTTTATAACAAGTTTTCGATTCCTGACCTTAGTATCCGATTCCAGAATAGGAATCGATTTTCGATTCCCAACCCTAGTCATGTTGAACCAGCTCAAGACAGCAACAGCTGCTCAACCAATGGTGCGAGTTTAGGGCGGGGCTCTGTGTTTGACTGACCAATGACGTGTGAGTGTGTTCAGAAAAGCTGTTTGTAGTTTTGTTTGGTGATTCTAGTGGTGCAGAAATAACACTTTTCATCCAGTACTTAATTGTTGGGTTATTTTACTAGGTGAATATTTAAGGATCTTTATAAAAGCAGATGTGAACACACACTGAAATTCTTGAAGATTTTTTTCTCTCCACTCAATTTCAAGCCGTTTTCAAATGAATAACATGCCACTGTTTTATTACACTCAAAGCTTTTATTACCTAAACACCAATTTATAGATATGCTGGTTCTCCTGTGTTGAAATGGGATGCATTGCACCAACCCAACTGGTCAGTCACTAGTCAGTAGCAATATAGCGCTGAAGATGATTAGCTTTTTAAACCGACTTTAACCTCTTCTGTCTGCAGATTTGCCTCAAATGGACCGTATAGAGTTTCACAAGATTAAAAGCACTTTTCCGCTCGTTCGGCTTTTGAGAAGCGAAGACCTATTTAGAGCATTTAATCCCGTTTCAAAGGGTGTATGGGAGGCAACGGCGGGCCAGCGAATTGATCATAGCCAAATGGTTCCTGTAAAATGCCTGATTGCTTAGGAAGTCAAGATGGAGGATCCGAGGAATTCCGTCAACTTTCTCGCCGGCCTTTTGATCCGAAGGGATTCCTGTTGCAGGCAGCCTCTCATGTCTCCTGCTTTTTGAAACAATACTCCTGTGTCTGATCGCATTGATCTCCTCTCAGTGACCTTCGACCTCTCAAGATGCTGCGGAGAGGGAACGGAGGAATGTTGGGGGGAGCTGTCTGCTCTCTCGCCCTTTCTCTCTCTCTCTCTCTCTCTCGCTCTTTTTCATGCGATGATTTCATCGCAGCGAATGGAAATGGCTCACATGTGTTTGCAATTATACCTCACATTGTAATCATGAGACAGAGCCATAAAGCACACACATACTCTCTCTCGAGGGTCCGTGCACATTCTACAAAACTTTTCATCAAACCATATGGTTTTGTCTTCTCGTTGTATATAGACAGAGGGTCGAGTTTAAAAGAAAACAACAAAAGGGAAACGAATGTTTTAGATGAATATTTAAAGGGCTGCTATCATGCATTTCTTATTATTGCATTTTTTCCCCCTGCAGTCCACATAAGTTCGTAACATTTTATGGACTAAAAACCATAATTTTTTATTTTCACAGCCTTTTTCCACATTCTCTATGATCCTCAGAATCAAACAAGACGCAAGGAGACAGATAGATACATAAATGCATACCTACATACATACATGCATACATACATGCATACATACATACATACATACATACATACATACATACATGCATACATACATGCATACATACATGCATACATACATGCATAGATACGTACATGCATACATACATACATACATACATACATACATACATACATACATACATGCATACATACATACATACATGCTTACATACATACATACATACATACATGCATACATACATACATACATACATACATACATACATACATACACACATGCATGCATACATGCATTCATACATACATACATACATACATACATACATGCATACATACATGCATACATACATGCATACATACATGCATACATACATGCATAGATACGTACATGCATACATACATACATACATACATACATACATACATACATACATACATACATGCATACATACATACATACATACATACATACATACACACACACATGCATGCATACATGCATTCATACATACATACATACATGCATACATACATACATACATGCATACATACATCATTACTCCAGTCTTCAGTGTCACATGGTCCTTCAGAAATCAGTATAATATGATGATTTACTGCTCAAGAAACATTAATGATTATTATCAATGTTGAAAACAGTCGTGCTGCTTTATATTTGTTTATGTGGAAACCGTGATAAACTTTTCCAGAATATTTTGATGAATAGGTTTAAAAGAAATATAAATCTTTTGTAATATTATAAATGTCTTGTCTGTCACTTTTGATCAATTTAATGCATCCTTTAAATAAAAGTATTAATTCTTTAAAAAAAGTCTTACTGACCCCAAACTTTTGAATGGTATTTAAATTTGTATTTAGTTTATACAATTCATCAGATATATTTCAGGGTGGAAGAACATTTCCCAGAATGCATCACCTGTTGAATTTCTATGCATCCTTCAATGCATAGAATGCATTCAGTCTACAGAGGATTATTTTTGTCGCCTAGCCTATATTTAACTGTCTGAAAACAAAAGAGGGTTCACAGCCTGTCTAATTACGTTCACCCTGGTCTATCGATGTACATAATAAACAGTATAAACCATAAAAAATAGCATCGTCTTAGAAGTCACCATTTAAACCACTTATCTATTTTTTTTTTTTACATTTGTACCATTAGATATTTGAGTACGCTGTAACCCAATACTTTCATTTAAAAGTGTAATCCAGTAATTTCTCTCTTTAAAAAATCCTGTGGGCGCAATGAATTCTGGGGTATTTTAGGCAGCGAAGGATGCATCAGTTGTATTCTTCATTGCACTAGAAATCGTGATGGCCTTCGTTACTCGATCGGCCTTGGAAGGATGCAGCCTCTGAATTGCGACACAGCTTGACTTGTAATTCAATCAGAATCAGTTCCACTTCCTGTCATTCTGCTTCAAATTCCAATTCAACTTCCTTTGTGTTATGGCCAAATTCAATTCAAATTCACATTTGTTTTTTTACTGCATTTGAGTTCTGAAAGTTAGTGTATATTTTCATTGAACATCAAGCTTTTTTATCTCTAAAACTCCTCATGATTCTTATGATTTGACCCCTTTAAGCTTATGCAAACTGGATTTGAAGTGAAATAAATGCAGGTTTATGGCGCAACTCTACTCCATAATCAAGAATGAGCTTCGGGCGACACGACGCGCGTCCTCCATCATCTCGCAGGGAATGAGCGAGACCGCCGGGGTCGCCCGAGGAGCACATCTCTGTGACCCGAGGCCCTTCTGACTTTGCTCATTGTGCGGGTTGTAAACAAGCTTCCCTGAGATGTTTACCGAGTCTTGTTGCTTATACACTGGCTAGACAATCCCATTAACTGACTAGAAGAGACCAGGATCTAAATTACTTGCCTGACCTTTACTCTGATAATAGACACGCTCTGGAGGAAGAGATGCGGCGCGGGGAAGTGATAGTTGGTGGAAATGTATATGAATTATGTATCATTATTTTCCTGTTTATTAATATGTAATTCACATGAGATCTTCAGAAGAGATCTGAAACTGTGCTGAGATTTGCCAAGATCAATCAAACCTCGATGGAGTGCATTTGTGCCCATTTTTTTCAGCAGTGTTGGTTCTGGAAGTATTTTTTCCCCCATTAATTTCTCCCATAGGGATTCTAAAAAAAGTATTTGTTGAAGCATTTTATATAAGCCATGAACCAAGGCAACCAGCTATGAGGTGAATCATAACACTACAAACTTTGATTAATCAAAAAAGTAGTAAAAATGCAAGGGTATAAGAGGGAAAAGAAGCATTGGGAACACCATAATCAAATTAAAAATGACGGAAAAAGATAAAACTACTCGTTTAAAGTGTTGATTAAAAAAAACGGTCTATTTTCAGTTAATTGGAAAATATGTATATTCAAATACTATATAATCAAAAATAATCAAAGACTCTTGATTGGTGGAATTTTCTGTACTGCTGCATCATGGGTAATGTAGTTTTTCATCATGTATTCCGATGTTAAACATGATTATTTTAAAACTAGGTTAAAATAGCGCAGGCTGACGGCTTCAACAAAAGCAAATACTATTGATTAACAACCTCGTAGCTCACGATAGGGCCGTCTTTAAAGGTTTGTTAGTAAGCGCTAAAAATCAATTTCTCAATGGAGAAAATGAATGGAGTTTTTTACTTCCAGAACCAGACTGTTGCGCTCTATATGAACTGAATTTAACTGCCATCTACATGAATTTTATAGCTTTGTACTCATACTGTATTACTCCTTATTTGACTGAGAATACTTTTTGAAAGCAGTTGAGCTTATTTTGTTCCTGCCTGGTATCTGTATGTCATAGACGTTTTAGCAGCACAAAGTGTATTTATGTATTTTAAACATGCACTGAAATGATTCATGTTTCTTTAAATCCTCCATTTTGCTGATAATTTGAGATGTCTTTTGCCCGTGGCGGAGTTGAAACTGTGTCTCTCTCATTGATATACGGCACCAGAGCCGAAGCTTTGTTGAGTCGGGTATTTCCAGATGGCTCACAAAAGACTCAATTGACTCTCTCCTCTAATGTGTTAAACCGTTTGCTCCCGCATGACAAATTTAGAGGGAAAAAAACCCAGCCCTTCAGCAAACAGTAAAAGATGAAATATCAAACACATTTTCTGTCTTTCACTCTTGCAAAAAAAAGAATAACCTACTCAGTGTTTTTGTCTTGTTTTCCAGTACAGATATCTTAACATTCTTAAATCAAGATGCATTTACTTGAGAAGCAAAATGACTTCAGATATTAAGTCTTGATAAAAGAAAAGAAGAAGCCAATGAAGTCAGAAGAATATACTTGTTTCCCCTTTGAATTAAATTAAATTTTCTGACTCAATTGGCAGATTAAGCATAAACGACTTAATATCTTGAGTCATTTTGTTTCTCAAGTAAATGCATCTTAATTTAAGAATGTTTATATATTTGTAAAATAATACTTGGGAAGAAACACATTTTTTGCTGTGTAGTTTCACGTGCCATTTATATAAATGAGTCGTGCCGAGTGCTTTGTGTATAAATAAGGTTTGTCTGTTACAGATACATTTACATCACGTCTTTCTGCCTTATGCAATGGCGTCTGGATCTCGTCCAGCATGCAGTGAACCAGAGAAGCGGAGAGACGTCCCAGCGGCCCGCAGTCCTGACAACACCCTCTATCCCCCTCTGAAATCTTTATTTACTGCCCCTCGCCGGGGCAATTACAGCGCCGCTGAGGTGAGGAGCTTCTGAGAGGTTGTGTGTGCACTGATGCACTTCATGCGCTTGTTTGTTGTGTTTGCTCTGCTGTTCTGCAATAGAGTGTGAGCAGGGGATACAAGATTAATCACCAATATCATGTGTTTAGGCCGATATTGAAAGCTGATATCAGAGCTCTTTTTCCTCACCATTTATTCAATCATGTTTTGACAAGAAATGTTGTGAAAACAGTGAAGAGTTATCTATCTGCAGGGTCACAGAGACAAAAAACAGCATGAATATTAATGACATGGTGTCTTGTTTGGTCTTAAAATTGCCTAAAAATTTCCTAAATTTGTCTGAAATATGTTTAAAGAAATAAAATGCAATTTATTAATTTTCCAAAAAGCTGGCAGGGGAACTTAATATTAACTCAATGATATAATAAAATATTTTTTTTTATGTAAATTCTTGACCAAAGTGTGAACAACATTCTTGAAACAAGCTGAATCAATGTCATTTTCATTAAAAATGTTCTCCCATTAATCGCCACATTGACTTGATTGTGTAAGAATGTTTTTTTTTTATACAAAAAATTTAATAATGTATTATATTTTTCTTCTTATTTTCCACTTGCACTTAAATTTGCAGTTTAATTTGGCCGGCTACAATATTTTTTCCCCCATTGCGCCAAACAAAACTTTACTTTCAAATTATATTCTTTAGAAATAAAATAACACATTTTTATTTTCCCCAAAAAGCTGGCTAGTGAACTTAAGTTTTAATGTTTCATACAAAAATAGCACATTTTACTTTCTGTGTGTGTGTGTGTGTGTGTGTGTGTGTGTGTGTGTGTGTGTGTGTGTGTGTGTGTGTGTGTGTGTGTGTGTGTGTGTGTGTGTGTGTGTGTGTGTGTTTATTTGAAAATAAAAAAATACATGCATATAATGTAAAAAATACATTCCCAAAGAGCTGGCTGGTGAACTTAATATGATCTTTAAAATATAAAATTATGAAATGTATGTTTTGATACAAATTCTTGACAAAAGTTTGTTTTTTTATATATATTCTTAGACACATTAATAGCCACATTGATTTCATTATCTAAGAATGAAAGCAATGTGGCTGTATATATACAGTACTACTAGAATCATTACTATTTTTAATGTTTTTGAAAGAAGTCTCTTCTGCTCATCAAGCCTGTATTTGATCAAAAATACAGAATAAACAGTCATTATGAAATATTTCAATTTGAAATAATGGTTTTATATTTTTCTATACTTAAAATATCATTTATTCCTGTGATCGAAGCTGAATTTTCAGCATCATTACTCCAGTCTTCAGTGTCACATGATCCTTCAGAAATCAGTATAATATGATGATTTATTATCAATGTTGGAAACAGTTTTCATCATCCTTTTTACAGAATTATTTGATGAATAACAAGTGAAAAAGAACAGTATTTATTTAAAATAGAAATCTTTTGTAACAACATATACTACCATTCAAAAGTTTGGGGTCAGTAATTTTATTCTTTAAAAAAAAATTAATACTTTTATTCAGCAAGGATGTGGTACATTGATAAAAAGAGATGTTAAAGATTTATATTTTTAAAAATATTTTTTATTTTAAATTTAATTTATCAGTGAAGCCTGAAAAATGTATCACAGATTTTTAAAAAAAAATTACACAGCACACCTGTTTCCAACATTATTGATAAATCATCATATTATACTGATTTCTGAAGGATCGTGTGACACTGAAGAGTAATAATGCTGAAAATTCAGCTTTGATCACAGGAATAAATTACATTTTTAAGTATATTACAATAGAAAACATTATTTTAAATTGTAATAATATTTCACAATATTACTGTTTTTCCCCCAATGTTGTTTCTATATATTTTACAGATAAAATAAAATGTATTAATTTCCCAAAATCTGGCTGGCAAACTTAATATGAGCTTTAAATTATAAAATATAAAAATTACAAGATCAGTTTTGATGCAAATTCTTGACCAAAGTTTTATATGAATGCTCTTACATTAATACCCACATTGATTTGATTGTCTAAGAATAAAAAAAAATAAAAAAAATGAATGACTAATTTCCGAATGAGTTCCAGAATTCTTCTCAAATAATTTACTAAAAGCTAACTGAAACGTCTGTATGAGTGCATCCTCTAGTCACTGTACTTGAGTAATGTATGTGGATAATTTGGGGCTCTATCTTCAGTTACTTGTTGGTTATTGAAGCGGTCTTGGCCTCCCGGTTCATCATGAGCTCAGTTTAATCACGTCCCCCGTGGAGAACACAAAGGATGTAATTGCTTTAGCTTGAGCTCAATTGCTCCAATTTAAGGCAGTCTTACACGCCAGTCAGCTGTGTGTGCGAGCGCCGTGCCAAGAAGCGCTACGGATTACCCGTTTCTGTGCAATGCCCAAGCCGAAAAATGCCACATAAATTCGATTTGTTTAAGACGGAGGCTTGTGGCTTTTAAATTCAGCGCAAATTGCAGCAGTCTAGTGTCTTTTAAAGCCTATTATTGTGTCTTGCGCTAATGGTACATGTGGAGCTGCTATAATGGCTCTTCGGTACTTGACCATGATCTCTCGTGTCAGTTTGAGGTTTTGTCTTTCACGCTGAGGGTCACGGTGATGATTAGAACAAACTGTTTGGGACACAGATGGTCCCTGTGGATGGATGGACATCTGTCCATTTACATCTTCTGTTTTTAGAAAGTTGGATGCATTATATATTTTCAGCACGGTAAAAGATGCTGCTTTTCAACGCAAAATCACAAAAGCTTAAAGTCAACCTGTATTCAATAATTTTATCCCTTAAAAATCATTTTGATCACCAAAATGACACATTTAAAAGTTATTTTCGTGCCTTAAAATTTCTTGAATGTAACTCAACACCCTTGCCTCATTTAGTATACGTGGTTCTATGAATATGCAAATGAGCCCCGCCTCCACTCACTCACTCAGCTCAGAGATCCACTCGTTGACGATCACACGTTGATCTGATTGGTTACAAGGTAGTTTGTGACGTCAGAAACACCAATGATTTCAAACCGTGTTTTTGAGACTGTCTTTGGTTCACTGCAGTTTTAAGGAGGAAATACTCAGCAATGCTGTCGACTTATGAATTTACACATGGTTTATCTTAAACCATATTAAAAACACCACACAGACAAATAAACAACATTGAACACTGAAATCAAAATGGGAACATTAATGCATGTTCCTGTAACATGACAAGCACATTGCTTTTTGACAACAGACATTCTACTGCCTAAAAGTAACTTTGCAACTACATGTCAGCTTGTTCTACAAGCACTAACAGTCTACTAATACTCTACTGAGAGTTATGCCGGGTTCAGACTACATGATTATGTGATTTTGACTTCTAAATTCTTGTTGTGTTTTGGACATGTCAGGCTACACGATGCTTCCCGACCAATCATCACTTGCCGTGCATGACATCATCGAGAAGGCGGAGCTACAGAATAATTTTATAAACAAGAGCGTAAACAAACAATGGTTACTGAAGCGGCGTGTTTTTTTCTGGCTGTCTTGTCATCGGAAATCACAAAAAAGGAAAAAAAACAGTGGATGCGGCGTCGGTCATTATCCACTGTTACACACTAATACATGAGATAAAACGATTCATTCTTGCACCTCGACGCCCATTGTCCTTCACGAATCACCACGATTTCACCCTAAATCGGGCTGATATCATGTAGTCTGAACCCAGCATTAGTTGATATCTAGTTGAAAAGTTACTTCTAGTTAGTAGAATGTCTAAAGTAGACCATCGAAATAAAGTTTTACCCAATCAACTGCAAAAATGCTTGCACGTCTAGTGTCATTTTTTTAAATATAAAACGCCCACTTTTCACCATCAAACCAAAAAATCCCCAAAATTTCCCAGTTGAATATTCTGTAGGCCTAAATGACACATTTCAGAAGTAAAACGGGTTACAGATGCCGTTTCATGTTGACTTTAAACACTTTCAAACATCTCTTCTGCACCAAAAACGGCTGGCGTGAGGAGATTTCCCACAAGGCATTTCTTATGAATGAGAGTTTCAGTTCCATTAGAGCTGCTGTGAAACATTATCAGCCTCTTGAGTTTCAGAAATTTTACGCGATAAACTTACCGTCCATGTCATAACCTCGAGTAAATCATCACACGGGATGTGAAGGATGTGTTTAATCAGGTTACCTAAGCGATCCAGCCTTGCCAATTTAACCACCATAATCTGTCTTTCTCTCCTGTCCTGGCTGTTTTCTCCAGTAGCTTCTCACCCAAAAAACATGATAAACCTCAAATGCACAGCAATCTGTACTGCAAACGGATGCGACGGGAAAGAAATGTCATAAAGCGCCGTCCATATCTAATGCCCAGGCCTTTTAAAGCAATAAGCAATCTCACGCAGGCTGTTAATGCGATAAGCGATCTTACGCAGGTTGTTAATGCGTGCTAAGAATGAATATATTCCTTTATGAGCCTCTGAAGACTAATTATGCCGCTCTTAAAATGTCACAAACATATGATTACAGCCTTTAGCGCACACAATAAAGATTTGCACTTAATAAAGACCTCACAGCTGCGCTCAGCTGCTCGCCCATAAATCAGGAAAGTTATCGGGAAGTGAAGTGTGGAGGGGAACATGTGAATTCTTTGATTCTCCGCGCTGAGAGAGTTTTGGGTTACCGGCATGAAACAATCCGGCAGATTCTCCTCTTTTGGACACACACGGGCGGATAGTTTTAAAGCAAGCACCTACGCCCCCTGTTGTCGCACAAAACGACACGTTTGTGTGTGTGTGTGTGCATGCCTACTTGAAACTAGCTTGCTTAGATCATGAACATGTCATTGTTTATTAAGCCTCATGTCATTCCAAACCTGTGTGACTGTCTTTGTTGTTTGGATCCCACTGACTTTTCTCCTAATTTCACAGATTTTGATTCATTTTAGTGAATCAGTTTCAGATTCACGGCTGTTTTTGTGCGCATGTCGACTTGAAACTATTTTATATCTTGCTAAGATGTAGGCTACAATATTTGTGGGATAGTTCAAAATGAAATTTGTCATTTACTCATCCTCATGTCGTTCCAAATCTACTTTCTTATTTTCTTTTTCTTTTCTTGTTTACAATAGTGATACACAGACTCATTTGAGTCCTGTGAGGCCAAAATGATTCAATAGCTGCTCGTGTGAAACTGCTTTTTCCCATTAAATGTGTTTTGAAATTTAACTTAGTGTGTCTATTTCTTGCCACCACCTTAAATGTCAGATACATGCTGATAAAACATAAATGATTAATCACTGAATAATAATTTTAAAAGACTATTAACTTAAATGTCTTCAGGGAGCCTATAAGTAGCAATAAATAAAACCTGTATGACTTTCTTTTCACATTAAACTAACAAACTAATTGTTGTTTTGAACTTTTGTGTTTCACAGGAGAAAGAAAGCCCCAACAGTTCAATTTATTTCAGTGATTCAGTTTGTTTCAACGGTTCATTTTTCAAAACAAAAACAATAAACATGAAAATACTCAAGCACACAATCTCATTCACACCAGCGTTTAAATCGTTTAAAAGTAGCAAAACTACTAGTTTAGTTTAACTACAGGTTGTGCCTGCAGCTTTAACACAGATGCAATAACCAAACACACTCCTGAAATATCATATGGGAAAGTTTAATTCATTGTAATGAATCGGTTTGAACAGTTTTTGATTCACGTGACTCATTTGAAACTATCAACTAGCTGTTGGTGTGTGTTACTTTTGACAATGTGTTTTTTAGAGTATATTTATCTATTTCCACCACCCGTATTGCCAGATACATGCTGATTAAAGCAAATTATTAATTATTTAAAAAAATGACACGCTTAAATAGCTTCAATGTAGTCTGTAAGCCTATAAGCAGCCTTAAGCTAAACCGGTATGAATTTCTGTCCTTTACTTTTACTGAATTACTGACTTTTCTAAACGACATGAGAGTGAGTAAATGACTACATTATCCCTGCAAATGATATGCTCCTAGACTACATTGATGCTTTTTTAAGTGGGTTATCTTACTAACTAATTATTCAATGATTAATAATTTATTTTTATTAGTATATAAGCAGCTAGTTAGTTATTTTGCACACAGGACTCAAATGAGTCAGTGAATCATGAACTGTTCAAACAAACTGATTCACTAAAATGAATTGAACTTTCCCACATGATATTTTAGGATGCATGCAAATAGAGCTTGTTGCTGAACATGCATGCTGGTTAAACCAGTAGTGTTGCTTTCAAATAATTCACTCCTTTGCTCATGAGATCGTGAGTATCTTCGTGTGTGTGTGTGTGAAAGAAAAACCGCTAGCGTGTCCTTGCACCAGTGCATGTCACAGGAGATGTGAGAGAGGAAAGAAATGATGAAACCGGAGACTGCAGAAGCGGCCTGCAGAGATCATATTAGTAGCTGCGACCATCGATCGGTTCTAGCACTTAAATTTCAAGCGTGACAAAACTGTAGGCAAATTAATTGTTCGCCAGAATATTACACATCAGAGTACATTAATCCTCTCCAGAGCCGCACGCCATATGAATACTAATAGATCTGCCAGACGCCTCTCCTCTCGTCTGTCCATTCGCTCGTCTGCTCCTCTCTCCTTTTGTTTCCTTCTTATTTCCCGTCCTCATTGTTTTTTCGTCTCTCTCTCTCTCTCTCTCTCTCTCTCTCTCTCTCTCTCTCTCTCTCTCTCTCTCTCTCGCGCGCGTCTTTTCTCCTTCAATTGCCAGTGACATTAACTGGCAACAGCATTCATTAATATTCATATATCCTCCCAATACCTGCGGTATCTGCGAGCCGCGCGGCTTCTTTTTGTGATTGAATCGTTTGAAGTGTTTCCTTTTTTAAAAAATAATTGTCTGTAAAATTTGGGAACTGACATTTAGACTCACTTGTGTCTTATGCTTTATGGGCCTTGGCAGGTATCCAGACGCTAAATGTATAAATAAATCTGGGATTACACAGGAAGACGGAAGAGAGTCTTAGTTGAGCTTTCACAGTAGGAACATTATTGCATGTTAAAGTCATAAAATAAAAGCTGTATGTAAAGTGTGCACTCGGCCGTCCGTGGGCTTTCAATTAAAAGCGCAAGGTTACGTGTGTTAAATAATCCAGTAAAAATACTCTCTCTCACACTTTCATGCTCTCTCTCTCTCTTTTTCTTCTTCTTTTTCCAGAAAGCATCCCGGCTAGTCCAAACATGGGAGCGGTTCTCGTATTTCAGACCCCCACTTTGTCTTTTGTGCCGAGTTCAGTGAGGCTCCTGGTCAGAAATGTACACAAGCCTAATTCGAGTTCGAAGATCTCCGAATAACCCGAAAGGGATCAAATTAAAATTCCAAGACGGGCGGGGAAAAAGCGATATGGGGTTTGGAAGTGGCCCCTGCTTCTTTAAGCTGGATTTAAGTGATCAAAGTTTCATATGAGGCAGCCATTGGTGGTATTGAGTTACTCTAATGGCTGCCATGTGCTCCTGCCGACGGGCCCGATCCACGGGCGTCTCAAGGGTGTCAGGCACAAGACAGTTGTAAAAAGAGGCTTTACAATGGGAGAGCGGGATCGGCTAAAACCAGATGCCTCGTGCACTTTCAGACCTCGTGCACCCCCCAATTATTAGCTCCAGATTTTTGGAGGAGCATCGTGCATCGAGCATCTCTCAAGACCGTGCCAGCCGACAGCGGTCCCCTCTCCATCGCGCTTATTTACTGGTGCGTGGCTTCCCCATTCCCACTAAACTGCAGGAGACACAAGTGACAATAAAAGTCAAACACTCGGTGGTTGCCGGAGTCCTGGCTGGTTATTAGTATGTAAATGAAATCATCACAGCTGTTGTATGCGCGGAGAGGGGGAGAGCGGAGACAACGAACCCTGCATTCTGATGCTGTCTCCTGAACAACCATCAGGCCTGGCCACCTCTTCCATACCCTGCAGTCAAGCAATAATGCATGCACAAATGCTTTTATGCATGCAATTACATTATGGATAAAGTATAGTGTACACATATACAGGTTAATTAGCAAAGCGGCTGGAAATGCTTTCGTTCAGTGAACAGCGAATGCCTGTAGATGTGTTTTGCAATCGCAAAAGCTTAATGGAAATGAAATAATTAGTACTTGGGTATATTTAAAGCTTTGATTTAGATCTGTATATCAGTACAAATCAAGGTGGAAAAAAGCATGCATTATTTTTTAGGATAAGTCGAAGGAAAAGCTTTAGGCCTACATATATTTGTAATTTATGTTTAAATATATAAATTGTATATTGTATTTTATTTAAATTTATATTTTTAGCAGGTACTTACATATTAATTTAGAAGTCTTTGTAAAAAAATCAGGCACATAACATTTTGTATTTAAAGCTTTTTCTGTAATTAAATAATTTATATATTAATAAATAATAATACTTTTAATTTACCGTTTATAATATGTTTATAATATGCAACCTACAAATGAATAATACAACAAAGCGATTCATCCTAAGAGTGAGTAACATGACAAAATTCTTTCTCATATCCCAGTATGACATACTATTTTTATAGGTTTTTCTTATTTTTATATTGTTATACTATAGTTATTTGTATCAGCATCCCAACGAGCCTGATCAGATCAGCCAATAGGGTGAGATTTGGGCGGGGCTACCTGTGGGTCCGACCAATGGCAGAAGGGGAGAGCGTTCAGGGCAACGTTTGAAAACGGTCATTAGTTTTGCAATTACATTTGGGTCACATTTGACTCATTTAAATTTGCAGCATGTATATACTCGCATGCAAATCGTGAGAACAACATCAAACTTTACCATTATGACAAAATGCATTGCATCAGTGTGAATATTTCAAGTTTTCATTTGAACGAGTCAAAAACATGCAGTATGGGGTTTGATTTAAAGCTGTGATTTAAACCTGCAGCATGTAAACTCTCAAATTCCAGGCACAAATCATTTTCTTATTTATTTTTCCAAAGGATAATATTATGAGAAAACTCACATTTTTTCCCAGACAATAAACAAAAGCATTCCCCCCAAAAACTGATTTCTGCCGCAGATGAAACATAGACGGGCGTTAGACGCTGCCAAATCTCCGGCTGAAATTGTTTCCATATCTGCGCCATGTATTCAATGCCCATCTGCCCGAACTCCTGCACATACCGCCAGCAAAAACACAATGAGTAATTCTCTCCAAACATAGACATAAAACCTGCCATTCCCGCTCCATCAGCCCTATACGCAAAGAAATGTTGGAGAACGTAAAAAAATATCTTGTTTTGGATCATCCACTTGAGAATACTAATTAGGCCGCCATTGTGGAAAATGTTACACAAGGCTTTGATCAAACATCACGGGTCGAAGTCTCAGGATCAGATGTGTTCAACTTAAGTCCAAACAAATCCAGGAAAGAGCTTTCAATCTAAATAAAGAACTGTTTTTCAGCTCGGCCCGCCTCTGCCTGGTAAATAAATAATGCTCTACGATATAGTCGACAGGCAAAATGTCAGATTGTCTGCTATTTAAATGCATAGAGGTGTGATGAGTGAAACATATGGGATATTTGAGAGCTAGCAGCGTTTCCTGATCAAACCAGCCGTAACGGTGTGTAGTGTGCATTTTGGCTGCTTTTGACATAGTAATCCGGCGGGTTTTATGTAAAAATATGCTAAGATAGCATCACGGTGCATCTGTATCACTTCGTCTGCCACGTTTCATTAAGCTAAATTTTATGACGTGTTCTCTTTAAGCCTGAGAATTCATGGATAGATGTCTCTCGAAATTCCATCACGTCAACAGCATTACTCTTCATTCGCAGCGGGTGTGTTTAACGGCGTTCTCCATCCCTGTGTAACTTCCAGCGAGCTTATGGAGACGGATTCCGACGCACTTTCCTTCAACTTCATCATAAAGATGACTTGATTTAGCATGCGTTTACATAAGCTCTAATGCTTAATTGCCTGCGGTGAGTGAACTTGCATGCAAAGCGTGAAATAAAGCATGTTCTCGTGGCCTGAATTGTTTGATACCGTGAGGTTAGAGAGTGAGGAGCTTTGTTTGTTCGCCTCACCTTCCCTCCTACACTCACTGTCTCCCCCTGTGATTAAAAAACATCATCAGCATCTCATTAGCACTGATTTGCATAGTAACAGCATGAATATTGTGAGTGTGTTTCTGGGGGTAGGGGTAACTTAATGAATGCGACAGCCTCTTCTGTTTAACTAATTTTTTGCCTCATCCATATTCAGATGACTCTTGGAATCAGACAGCGGTTAAAGTTTCTCGCTGAAGACATGCAGACGTGATCGCACCTGATTCCTGAACCCAGAGGAGAATTTTAGCGCTCAGATGTTGCTCTTTTGACACTCGGGAGACTTGAAGGCATCATGAAATTTACATTATTTACTTTTTAAATGCGTGGTCTTATTGTGCATGATTCATCAGTAGATGTTCTTAAGGAAAAAGAGATTTGTCACTTTTTAAATACGCCACGTTACGGATGCAAAATGGTTGTGAATGGCATTTCGTGTTTAAAAATCCTTGGGGAAAAAATTAAAATACACACAGATGTTGATTGATCACAGACTTGATATATGTGAGTACAATTTGAGACGTTGTTGAGTCTCTGGAGGAGATGCATGTGAGATTATTGTTGGTTTTATGATTTAAATCAATCGATTTAATCTTATTGCTGTAATTTGTGATTGTTCTTTGTTACAGCCTGTTTTGCAAACTGTATTGCTCAATGTTGCTCATTCATAGCTCAAAAGACATAATGGAGATCCTAGTTATGTTTCATGCAAGTATCAACCTTGTTTCACACAAAATTACTAGGGTAAAATAAAATATGACTCAGTTGTTAATTCATGAGTACAGTTTGAGATGTTGCTGAGATCTCTTTTGAGACTCTGGAGGAGATGCATGTGAGATTATTGTTGGTTTTATAATGTAAGTCTAAATTTAATCTCATTGCTGTCATTTGTGATATTCCTTTATTACAGGAAACTTTTCCAAACCTTATTGCTCAAATGTTGCTCATGCATAGATCAAAGGACCTAAAGGAGATCCTAGTGTCAACTTTGTGTCAGATGTTTACCATAAATGACTTGGGTAAAATAAAATACGAGTCAGTTATTAGTTTGGGAAGTTGCTGAGATCTCTTTTGAGACTCTGGAGGAGATGCATGTAAGATTAGTATTGGTTTTATGATTTAAGTCCCTCAATTTAATCTCATTGCTATCATTTGTGATTTTTCTTTATTACAGGAAAACCGTTTCAATCTGTCTTGCTCAAATGTTGCTCATTCATAGCTCAAATTGACCTAATGGAGATTCAAGTTATGTTTCATGTAAGTATCAACTTTGTTTCAAATGTTTACCCTAAAGTGAATTGGGTAAAATACAAATACACACAGTTGTTGAGTTCATAGTGAGATTGATCACACTTTGGTGTCTTGATAAATGTGAGATCAAATTGAGATGTTGTTGAGTCTATGAAGGAGATGTTGTTGGTTGGTTTTGAGATTTAAATCTCTCGATTTATTCTCATTGCTGTCATTTGTGATTTTCCTTTATTACAGGAAAACCTTTCCAAACTATTGCTCAAATGTTGCTCATTCATAGCTCAAAGGACCTAAAGGAGTTATGTTTCACTAAGCAAGCATCAGTTTTGTTTCAGATTAGTCAATATTCAAGCTATAAAACCAACGTGGAAGAGTAGAGCAGAATCTGATGAGAAATGTTCACGTTGAGAATGAGATCTTCTGTGCATGTGCCATTCTGTTTTGGCACTTTCTTTGCGCCGGCCACATGATGGATGACGCGAGCGAATTGCAGTGTGCAGTATTTTCCCGCAGTTGATTGCAAACTGACTCCGGGTAACATAATTATTTACTCTGACACAATAATGTAAAATGATTAACATCCGCTCATATTCATGCCGGTATAAATCACCAGCCCACGTTGGGGTTCATCGTTCGGCGTCTCGCCCTCAGATTGGACGCTGGCCAGATAAGAGGAATATTAATCGTGAAGATATGCCGCATGGTCGTTTAAAACTTTGAGAAAAGAGAGGCCCTGGCAGAGTCTTTGGCAGAGCGATGGCTTCTGGCTCCAGCGGGCACCGCTCAAGATGGATTACCACCCGACTCCTCAACATAGATGTCCTACCTGTGCATGAAATAGGGCTTGACCGGCCAACGTGCACTTTTTCTACCCCTTTCTCCCCCAAAAAGAGAATTACTGCTGGGAGGCTCTGGACAATTTTATGTAGGGCTTGAGAACAAAAATCAATATTTAATTATCTGTGAGCGTTTGGTGTCACTACATCTTTAGATCTGTAGGGTGGAGTGGACAGGGTCACCGGGCCGGTAAGTGAGTCCGTCAGTGACGAGGCCGTCTCATCCCAAGGCTCCGATTGGCCTGTCTTCAATCACCACAGGAGCCATGACTGACAAGTCATTTATACGTCCACCTGTGTGTTTGGAGAAGGCCACCTTAAGAACGAGCCTGCGTGACGTGCGTACAGTATGCTTGGAGTTAAATATGGTTTTGACCTATGGGAAATATGGCTTAAACGCCCCACCTAGAGGCAGGATGGGACATTTACCGGGTTGGTGGGTGGAATTCAATTCATGCTACTGGTTATTATCGGATTATTTCACATTTCTATCAGTTAATATCTACATTTTCGTACACTACATTTGTTTAGTGACCTAGAAGTAATGGAGAATGTTATTATTTGCTGTTTGTTTGCGTTTCTTTATTTTATGTCATAACTCTGTTTTATATTTTTCAGCAGCCTAAAACTTTCCTTCTATTTTCCTGTTTAAATACAGTAAACAAACATGTGATCTTTTGTAACTTATTTGACATACTTGAATGTAGTTGCATAGCATGTGGATTAATTTAAATAAGAAAATATCAAGGCATAATAGTGAGAATTCTTTGATTATTTCCCGTTTTCATCTGAATTTGGGGGAAAAAAGCATTTCAGCACAGTTATAATCAATTTGATAGACTATTTCAGTGCAAGATCAGAGAGAAAATGTTTCTGTTTTGCATTTTCATAATGAAATGGGATTTTTGTTTTGATATTTGATATTAAATATTTATTCTTTATTTTACGTCATAACTTTCGTGGTTTTACATTTTTCAGAATCCTAAAACTGTTTATTTTTGCATTTACATTAAAAGATATCTGACTTACAATCTGTTGTAATTTATTAAACACTCTTGTTTTTAGTTTTATAGCGTGTGTTTTTATTTTAGTAAAGAAAGAGCACAACGTAATACTGATAAGTTTTCATATGAATTTGAAACATTTCAGAAGGTGCGATCAATTTGATTTTGATTCTTTCTTTCTTTCTTTCTTTCTTTCCATTTGAGTAATGACCTAAATAGTCCAGAATTTTAAACATCTATTCTTTGTCATAACCTTTTTTTTTCTATTTCTGTTTTTTAAATTTTAAATAATAGACCTAATCTGTTACAAATTATATAACACACTGGTTTGTAGTTTCATAGCAAAGTGAATTCATTTTAATATACATAAAGAAGCAAATATGCTTTATGTATATTAAAATGATCATATTTATATAAAATATGATCATTCTTTATTTTTGATTTTCCCATTTGAAAACATCTCAGTGCTGTTATGATCCATCTATTTTGATTTATTTAACATATCTTATGGTATCTTCGAGCATACCAAAAATATCTGTCAGCCACCCGCGTAAAAATCCATTATGGCTTAATAATAGATATAATGGAGATGAAGGCAATTAAAAATTTCATAGAGGCCTGACTCTTGTGATAAACGTACAATCCGTTCATTTGGCTAATGATTTCTTACGAAGAGAAAATTAACTTGGAATGCAAGGGTCAAACTGGAAACGCCTGAACTCCTGTAATTACTGACCGCGATTCTTTCACGAAAGTAGTTCAGGGACACACTCTTTTCCCAGAGCTTCGTAAGAGACAGTTTTGTACCTCTTTTCCCCGAATGTCCTTTGCACTCGGAGTTAGAGGACACAGAATTGGGACCCTTCTTGAGTTTAATGGTTGCGCACAGCCAATCGATACACTTCAGCTACAAAGGAACAGTTGAGGGACCAAAGGCCCAAACACATTACACGCTGGTCAAGGCCAATAGCAATCTGATGTTGAGGTTAGAAAAACACGCTAGAACTGTTAGCCTTCAGTTGCTCAGGCGGGTCGCTCCGCTAGACCAATCTGTCTTTGATTTGCCACTGTTACAGTTCAACTCCCAGTACGGGGCGGCACGTGAATAAGATGTAAAAACCGTATTGAAAAGTCTTTGTGTTAAAGCATCAATTAGCATAGAGCTAACTGCAAACTTGTAGACTATTTGCAGAATGGAAAATTGAAAATATAAGGTCATGCATTATGTGTGCATGTAAGGTCAGGACCATTCAGTGTCTAATGCAGTGTGATTTGGCTGGCTATATTCAGAAATGAATACTAGCTTAGGCTATACTGCGCAGTATACACTATTTTTTTTAAACATTTGGCAGCCTAAGTCAAGAAAATTGTTAAAATCACAGTTGATATCACTTCTGGTTTCATTCAGAAAACTGTAAATGTGGTCAGGTCCAGTGCACTGCATTCTGCAATACAGTATACAATTAAAGACTTAAGATATAGCAAGACGGTGTACTCATGTTATGGGAGAAAGTGCAAAGCGAATATGGCGGAATAAGTCCCGCCTTCTAAATAAAAGAGCCAATCGCTGATCGGTAAACTCATTGTGTCACTGCAGTTGAGCACTAGAGCGCAACAGTCGGGTTATAGCAATAACTTATAAACCTTTAAAGACAGCCCTATTGTGAGCCACGCGTTTTTTAATCGATGTTATTTGCTTCTGTTGAAGCCGTCAGCCTGCATTATTTCAGCTTATGTTTATAGGAATTCCTGGTTAAAAACTACATTACCCATGATGCTGTGCATAAAATTACACTAATCAAAGAGTAGATATGAAAATAACTGTTTACCTCCACCCACTCTCATGAAGAGATAATAACTTGAAATATATTGTTTTATACATTTGTATCAACATTTGTAAATGAGTAGTTTTATATTTCTCCATCGTTTTTAATTCGCTTGTGCTTTTTGCAAAGCCTCATGGGATTGTAGTTCTTTCCCTCACTAAAGCCGTTAAGCACACTGTCTTAGTCATTTTGTCAGATTTTCTAAAACGTTTTTGTTTCCAATCAAAGTTTGTAGTGTTGTGATTCACCTCGTAGCCGTTTGCCTTGGTTCATGGCTTATAACCCTTTAACGAAGACTTTTTTTAAACCCCAATGGGAAAATGAATGGAAAAAATACTTCCGGAACTGGCGCTGCAGAAAAAAGGGGGCGGGGACTGTTGAACGCCATGCAGAATAAGTCCCGCCCTCTTAATAAAAGAGCTAATAAATGATTGGTAAATCCATCGTGTCACTGCCATTAGAAAGTCTGTTTGGTATAGAAACAATAATAATAAAAATTTTTTTAAAAAAGTATAGAAACAGTGTTTGGCTGCGTCTGAAGTCGAATACTCTCTTCAGTAGGTACTTATTTTGAATTACTTCACGACTGCAAAAAAAAATACATTCTATATAGTATGAAAGTGTATGTAGTATGAATATAGTATGTATATAGTATGAATGTAATCTGGACGCACTACATCTGCCATGTTGTCATTATCATGTGACCTACCAGCGGCAGTTGCGTCGCTTCATTGTCATTCACAAATATTCACATGGGATAGTAAACTGTCCATCAGATGCACACTTCAGAATATCGCCAGAGGAAGTAGGTCACCTGGGTACTTTTTGCCTACTTTTATGAGTATTCATACTTGTACTTATTTTGTCACATACTATAGTAGGGAAGTATGCGATTTTTGATGCTGTCCGTGTATGTAACCTGAAAAATAAGCCTTTTAACACTATTTGAGTATAAGAAACAACATTTATGAGAGTGTTGTTGTCAGATTTCATTGGGGATTTCAAATATGAAAAGTAATCGTAAGCTTGGCTAACAGCTTTGGAGAATTTGATGTTTCCCTATTCAAAGAGATATAAGCTGTACTTGCATGACTGAAGTATAGCGGCTCGAGAGGGGTTTCAAAGATGGCCGCCGACTGAAATGACTTGCCTTGAAGGAACTTTGATAGTGTGATTTGGTCATCGGAATACTAGCTTATTATACCCTGTGAACTATTTTTTTATAAAATACTATAAAACATTTCAATTAGCAGTATGCTATACATTTGGCAACCATTAAGTCAAGAAAAGTATGTTAAAATCACTGTTGATTCCAAACTCCAAAATCCTGTGCGATAGTGTCCAATGCACTGCAAAAAATGTTGTTCTTAGTATTTTTGTCTTGTTTCCAGTGCAAATATCAAACATTTCTTAAATCAAGATGTATTTACTAAAGTAGTAAAATGACATAAGATATTATGTCTTGTTTTCAAGGGAAATTAATCAAAATTAAGTGAGTTTTTGCTTGCTAACACAAGCAAAATTATCTGCCAATGGGGTAAGAAAAATAATCTTGTTTCTGTTTGAATTAAGATTTTTTTTCTTACCCCTTTGGCAGATAATTTTGCTTTTTTTAAGCATCAACTCACTTAATTTTGATTAATTCCCCCAGAAAACAGTTCATGTCATTTTACTCATCTAGTAAATGCTTCTTGATTTAAGATTTTTTAGATATTTGGACTGGAAACAAAACAAAAATACCAATTAAGAAAAGCATTTTTGGTCCCACTTTATATTAAGTTGCTTTAAGTACTGTACTATGTACTTACATCGAAAAATAATTACAATGTACTTTTTGTGTTCAGGTTGTATTGTAAAACACTTTTGCCGCTATTGAGATGTGATACGGGTAAGGTTAGGGTCAGGTGTGTGTGGTATGGGTAGGTTTAAGGGTGGGCTAGGGTGTAAGGGAAGGGTCAACTGTGTAATTACAAATGTAATTACATAAATTCATTAGAGCTGTAATTACATGCAGGTATTTTCAAAATATAAGCTACAATGTAAAAACATGTATGTACAAAACAAGTCCATTGTATCATTTTATTAATTTCAATGCAAGTACATAGTACTTAAAGCCATAAAGTGGGACTGCATTTTCTGCAGTATGATTCAGAATTGAACACTAGCTTACTGTTTACTGAATACTGTGCAGTATGCACCACATATTTTTCATTTTCAATGATTAACCCTTTGATTCACAGTATGCTATATTGTTGTCACATGCCCAGTTACCGTCTATATTGCATTTGTGTAGAAAAGTAGAGATGTTAAAATCACAGTTGACATCACTTCCTGTTGAAATAGGTCAGGTCATAAAGCACGCACACTACTACAGTATTCCTCTCACAGGCGTGTGTGAACGGATGAAATGGATGTGTGAGAGCCAGGCAGTTCATCGCCTCGTTCCAGCAGATGAGCAGTCTCCTCTGGTAATGCTTACCCTTGCAAGTTCAACCCAAATTAAGTGCCTCATCTTCATTGCAGGCTGTAAGGCGATTGATTTGTCCCTTTTAATCAATTTATTTAATTAGTCATACATTCAGCTCTTAACATGCACTGCCTTTCTCCCCGTCTCGTCTTCGCTTCTGGGTCTCTGGAGATTATCGGGGAAATTATCCAGCAACCCCCACCAATGGAGAGCTGATAAACAAAAGTCTATTAAGACCCCGCCAGTGTTTAAAGATCATGCGCTAATCGATTATTAGGCTATTATTTTACTGTCAATGTGAAATAAAAGGACAGATTCTGCTTCAAATTAGACAACCGTCTGATGGAGTCGCGTGCTGAAATGCAAACATTTGGTGGCATTAAACTGTTCACAACGTCATTTGCTAATGTTTTGTTTTGATGCGAGCAGTGATTGCTTTACAGCGCTGTCTGCCGCACAGATGGTCAATGTATTAAAAGTTTGTGAATTAAAAGCATCATGCATAGTATTACTGCCATGGATTAAATTAGCATTTTACCTACACCAGTGTTTCTGAACAGCTAAAGGTTTTAAATGCACATACTTTATGCACATCATTTTCATTTCCAGAATACACACACACACACGTGTTCACATTATTAAATGTGTGTGTATGTATGTGTGTATATATATATATATATATATATATATATATATATATATATATATATATATAAATATATATACACACAAACTCACACACATTTAATAATTGCTAATAATAAATAAATAATAAAAATATGTATTATAAAAAAATATTTTGTATGTATCACACAATATAAATAATATAATAATAATAATACAAATATAATGTAATATGATATGATATAATGCATTAAGTTATAGAATTAAAAAATATATATAATAAAATAAATAGGCTACATAATAATCAATAATAAAAAGTCAACAATATTTTTAATTATACATTATATAATAATATAATAAAATATAAATAATTAAATTAAAAAAATATTTATTATAAAAAAATTGAGTGTTGTTTGCCCTTACAATAATTGCCACTACTATGATAATACGGTGTTGTGGATGTTGAAAAAATGTTCTGAGAGGATTTTAGCATGTTGCAATGTTAACTTATACGTGTCAAAGTGTATTACTCCGGTTTAAGGCTTTGTTTAATTCATTAACAGTTTGAGTGTAAAGTAATAGTGATGCCTGGCAAATACTGATAATGGAATAAAACATGCATTTTAGGACTGTAAAGCCAAGTGTGTGTGTGTGTGTGTGTGTGTGTGTGTGTGTGTGTGTGTGTGTGTGTGTGTGTGTGTGTGTGTGTGTGTGTGTGTGTGTGTGTGTGTGTGTGTTTGTGTGTGTGTATTTCACGGCAGGACTGTGAGCGAGCGCTGAGGGAATTGCACATTTGTTATTCCGGAGGCATATTTGAAGCCCATTTAATCAAGCTGTGATGAGAAAAGATGCAGAAAGGATGAGATGGCCCCTCGCATTGATAGGGTCTGGCCGGGGCAACCGATGAACCACCTGAGGTCTTACCGGCAGACAGGCACGCCAGAATTATGGAAATAGATTCCTCTCGACTCATCTCTCGCTTCTCTCTTCAGGTGCTTCTTTCTGGAATGTTAAACAATGGCGTATTTTAATCTTGCATGTAGAGCGTAGAGTTCACGAGCTCATGAAAACCATGACGTCCCTCCGATCTCTGAACCCTTTGAGAGACGCTGGTCACGCCTCTACATTCACAACGCAGAGAGAAAGGCCTGAATCTGCGGGAATAGTTTCTGCACTTAAAGGTGATTTGAGTCATTCATGTTGAAAAGCTGTCAGGAAACCTTTTTGATAACACTCATTATTTTTGCAGTTTCATTTTGTGACACTATAGGGGACTGTCACAAAAAACAACTCTACAAACTTGAAGCAAAAAACTTGAAGCACTTGATTTGAAGCAAAAAAGTATTTGAAAATCAGACCAACCAAAAAACAAAGATTCAAGACTGCTCTAGTGAGGGAAAGATCTACAATCCCATGAAGCATTGCATACAGCATAATCAAATTATAAAACTATTGACTAAAGATGTTGATAGAAAATGTTGAATGATTATTTTACTTTTATTTCAAAATATGCATATATACTACGGATGCACGATATATTGGCCACCATATCGGTATTGGGCGATATGTTTATTTTTAATGTTATCGGCCCCTTAAAGAAAATTTGGCTGATATATTAAAGCCGATATATAATGTATTATTTCCTTCAGCTGAGACACTTCAGATGTGCACTGTTCAACATGATGGTTTTGAAATACTTGAAATATTATTGGAATCACTTCAAAAAAGGAAAATATAGTTCAGTGCAACATGTGCAGCGCATGTCTGTCATATCAGCTATAAAATTATAATGAGAACATCATAATTGTGTGCTTGGGACATGGCTTTTAATGATGAAACTTTTGTTTTTGTATTCAGGCTCTCATTAATTATATAAAAATTTGGATTTATTTCAAAATTAATAGAATTTTTACTTACCGAACTCGACTGTTGCATTTTATTTTTAAAATACATATTTTGTTAAATTAACTGAGTTATATTAAGCTAGAAGTGTGTTTCATCCTTTGCTCAAAAACTAAACATTTTCAACCAACAGATTTTCAGATTTTGCATCAGTGCATCAGATTTTTGTTTCTGTTTATGCATATATACAGTATATATGTATATTTTTCTGTAATTAGTGTCTGGTTTGGTACTTAAGGATAAACATATTGCAATCCTTAAGCTAAACTAGTGTGGTTTGCAAACACAAGCATGACTATTATAAATGCTCATATTAGGGTTACTGATTTTCTTCTAAAAATGTGAAAATTTGGTTTTAACAAATACAGTTAAATAATTTCTGCTGACCTGAATTATGAATGATCTGGGTTGTTTTTTTCCTCTCCTGTTCTCCATACAGGGCATAAGTGCTGAACTAGTATTTATATGTAATGAGATAAAGAATAGCCTGTGTGTGTGTGTGTGTGTGTGTGTGTGTGTGTGTGTGTGTGTGTGTGTGTGTGTGTGTGTGTGTGTGTGTGTGTGTGTGTGTGTGTGTGTGTGTGTGTGTGTGTGTGTGTGTGTGTGTGTGTGAGATTCATTCTACTCTGGGTAATAGCAATGCTAATGTGATTGTTAAGAACTGCTGGCATCAGCATATTGCATTGGCTGTTACTTTTAATCAGTGGTAAGGAGAAAATCACAACCGCTCGTGATTGCACAAATTATCTGACTGAAAAAGTCAGCGTGGAGTAACTATGCAAAACATGGCTAACTAACCTGACAGATACTCTCCACTGGCGGCCGATCAATCAAATCGTTCCTGGAGAACTTACTGAGCAATTCACTTTCAAATCCTCATGAAATCAAAAATAACCCTCCTTACTTTACTACATGTTCCTGGTAATCATAAAGCACGAATGATTAGCGTAAGCGGTGCAGTACAAACAACTCTTTCTCCTAGTTCACAAAGCAAGCAGTCTAACTTTTAATACGTCCATGGAAAATCACCAGGGTCATTGTGCGGATGGTGATTAAGCGACAGTTTAATCTTCAGCGCTTCTGGACGGCGGGGGTCGAGGGGGTGTATTTGCATTAGCAATCTCTGTGAAACTTTGCTAAATTGGCTGTAGTAGAAATCTCAGCTAATGTGATCTAATTTAGTTTTCGCAGCTCTGCTGTGAATGTCAAACATGTCTGACCTCGTCCGTTAGTTATCCAGACAGCAGCCAAAAATCTTACAGGACTCGCTGCCACTCGACGGCACGTCTGAATCAGTCTGATGAGCCTTGAATATCAAATAACCAGTTTTGCATTTTTTTAAGAAAATATGAGCAGTGTCTGGCCTTTCATAACTCACTGGTCTGGTGTTGTGGTGCAATTTCTAGGATGTTGCTAGGGTGTTCCGTGTGGTCGCTAGGTGATTGCATAATGGCTAAAGTCAGAAGTGTGTATGTTGAACGCAATGTAAGTCAATTTGGCTAAACATGTCTGCCAAATGAATGAATGTACATTTTTGATGGTCTTTTACAAAGACTACACTGTAAAAAAAAAATGATGTTAGTAATTTTTACAGAAAAACACTATTAACTGCTACAGTAAAAACCTGTTAACTGTGACGACAGTAAACATTTTTTAAATGTTTTAACATTGCATTATAATTTTACTGGAAAATGCTGTCAAATTAAAACGTGAAAGCTTTAATGTTGCATTATATGTAATTTTCTTATAATAAAGGGACATACCATCTTATTATAATATTGCCGCCCCTTAATCTGCATGTTTCCACCCACGGCGCCGCCGTTTGTTTTTCGCAATGGCAAAAGTTCAAGCAAAGCATGTAAACTGTTCTGTCGTTGGTGCACAGAAGAGCACAGAACATTATTTAACCAAAAAAATGTCACAGCTGTCTTATAAAGACCTCAGTGAACTGTGTAAACTTATGTAAAAATTAAACATGGCGGTATGCAAGTCGATGAGATTAATCAATGTAACTCCACAACAACTACATAAATGTATCCACTAACCATTCAGAAACTTCCAGGTGCGTCTAAAAGTTACAAATCTCTTCCTGAGGCTTCACTCCGCTACTGGTTATTCCTGCATTTCGCTATTTGCTATTGCTGCTGTATCTGAAGCTCCTGTAAAGGATCATCTTCTGAACGGGGCGGAGGAGCAGCTCATTTGCATTTAAAGGGACACACAAAAAACGACGTGTTTTTCCACACATCCAAAAAGGGGCAAATTTGATAAGCTATAATAAATGATTTATGGGGTTTTTGGGGCTGAAATTTCACAGACACATTCTGGGGACACCATAGATTTATAATACATCTTGTGAAAAGGGGCATAATAAGTCAACTTTAAGTACTTTAAAAATCAAGTACTTTTGAGCTTGTACTCAAGTAAAATTGAAAAGGGGTACTTTAAAATTTATTAGGGTATCCATACTTTTACTCAAGTACAGTGTACTTCATCCAACACCAAAATACTGCAATAAACATTCACTAAATAACAGAGAATATAACACAAACAATAACACAAAGACCATCAAAATAGACCACACTGTAAAAAAAAAAAAGTTCTACAAATGCTACAGAAAAAACCTGTTAATTGTAAGTTACCTTGCCACGACAGTGAAAAAGTGTAAATGCTGTAACGTCATTTTACTGGAAAATGCTGACAAATGTATGGGTTTTGCAAGTAAAATCTATGAATTACCATAATCATTTGTGTCCATTACACATCTCACATTTTTTTCCTCTTATTTTGTTATCAGTAATCTTTATTATGGGGGTTTGTGTTATATTTACTGTTATTTAGTGAATGTTTATTGCATTATTTTATATGACCCTGTGCACCGTCTTTATACAAGTACTGGCTACATTTTATGAACGAGCAACTAATGATAAACTCTACTTTCAAAGTACTGTCAAACTAATGATTATGGCGAGTAAAAACTATTTATCACCATATCTTTTGCAGTAAGATAGTTAAAAAGTTCCATAGTTCATTGTTTTTGCAAGGAAAAACGGTATTATTATGGTGGTTACAATTCAAAGAAAAAAACTGATTTTTTTTTGTCAAACCACAGCTTTAACGTAAATTGAACAGGATATTTTCTTTTACAGTAAGCCTAGGCTACTAACCTAGACCAGCTAACCAATCTCAGGCTGGTTGGTAAAGCAAGCACCACTAAAGAAATATTGTGAATATGATATGCGTATTGTTTGTTCTGTATGAATTAGATCTTTAAGTTGTTTACACTAAACCAGCGAGTAACTAGATAAGGAGTTGTATTATTCTTGTTTATGAAGTTGCTCTGCACATAATCTTCATCAGTTTTGTAAGACTTTGAGTGCTGGTATTTTTGTATAATATATGAATGCAGCATGTTGGGGGGGGAGAGAGAGAGAGAGAGAGAGAGAGAGAGAGAGAGAGAGAGAGAGATGGTGCTGGTGATCTCCTCCATTATTCATTAAGGCTCGTCTCAGACGGTAGAAGAATCTGTAGTGAGGTGGATTTGCGAATTATTATGATTCCGGTTAGCCAGCTCCAATAAGACCTTTAACTCCGGCGAGCTTAAGGCCTGTCATCCCCCGTTGACTTTAATTATAATTTCTATTCCCTCAGCTTTCTGCTGCTCTGTGGTTTTCAATCATCACACACACACACACACACGTACACACACCTGTTTGGCCTCTCCGACCCTCTCCAGAGGAGACGCTCGGACTCTGACAGCCCTATAAAGTCATTAATGGCTCCTGTAGCTCATGTTTGAATATTACGCCCAGTCGCAGCAACACGAGGTCTGTGGAAACTGGGTGATTGCAGATCTTCTGGCCTTTTCCGGACACAGTTGTACTGATAGGACTGGTGCGATTCAAAGGCACATTCTGTGCTATTCTGGAGCAGTTCCTCTGGATGCCCGTCGTTCGCTGTGGGCAGGAAGTGTTCATGCTGACTGGTTTAACATCACCATCCGGTTTGTTTTTTTGTGTGTGCTGGTTATCCTGTCACTATTCTGGATAACAATGAGGAGTCACCATGTTTATAGATCCTGTTTATATTTGATGTTTCTATTTCACCATGTTTACATTCATATAGAATAATAAAAAAAATGTAAAAAGTCTAATGTAGTTAGATAGGCTATTAGTGATATCTATGCAATAACATATATGTTGAAATGCTCTCTCTTTGTTGATTTTCATTGCATTGTGTGTGTTTGTGTGTATACTTTTCTATATTTCTAAATTACATACATAATTTAGGCTATTCAGAAGGTAGAGACAGAAACATGCATGCATTGATAAATGTAAAATTGAAATATAATTAGATATTGATGATGAATTAAATGAAAGTTTAAAAGTATTTTGTGGGTTCGACTAGTACAGCACGAGCGCCAGCTGGTGGAGAACATTTGCATTGCATTTTGTAATATATTGCACATCACTTTAATTCATACATTGATTTATTTTTATTTTTTTGCTCTGTCCAAAATTGTATTCTGCGTAGCATGGTCTTAATATACAAATATACAAGAAAAACTAAATTGAGAACTATTATTGAATATCGTTAAATCAGTTATTTAAAATAATGAAATTTAAATAATAATTGAATACATTTAAAAAAAATCATAAAATAATAGATTTAAATACAATTGAAATATTAAGTAGCCTATTAAATATAATATCAAATATTATTACATGTATTTATTTAAAATTCAAAATAAACATGGATAATGGTCTGTGTAAATACTATAAATAGCCTACATAACGAAAAAAATGAACAATAATCTCTTACAGCTCTTAATTTAATCAATTTAAAGAGAAAATAGTTTCACATTTAGACCTATATCTCCTCTGTCAAATGTCTCCATGCTAGCAGAACATGAATAAAACATTGATGCTCTTGCATATTTAGATGAATCTGATTGTTCTGAGAGAAGAGGATGCATGACTGTGGTAATTCCGTCGTCATGAATCAGGTGAAAGTCTCCCAGTAACATGCATTCACACATTCACACATGTACACATTCACACATGCAAACATGTACACATTCACACAAGCAAACATGTACACATTCACACATGTACACATTCACACATGCAGGCTACACATGCACACATTCACACATGTACACATTCACACATGTACACATGCAAAAATGTACACATTCACACATGTACACATTCACACATGCAAACATGTACACATTCACACATGTACACATTCACACATTCACACATTCACACATGTACACATTCACACATGCAAACATGTACACATTCACACATGCAAACATGTACACATTCACACATGCAAACATGTACACATTCACACATGTACACATTCACACATGCAAACATGTACACATTCACACATGTACACATTCACACATGCAGGCTACACATGCACACATTCACACATGTACACATTCATACATGTACACATTCACACATGTACACATTCACACATGCAAACATGTACACATTCACACATGTACACATTCACACATGCAGGCTACACATGCACACATTCACACATGCACACATTCACACATGCACACATTCACACATGTACACATTCACACATGTACACATTCACACACGCACACATGTACACATTCACACATGTACACATTCACACATGCACACATTCACACATGTACACATTCACACATGTACACATTCACACACGCACACATGTACACATTCACACATTCACACACGCACACATTCACACATGCACACATGTACACATTCACACACGCACACCTTCACACATGTACACATTCACACATGCACACATTCACACATGTACACATTCACACATGTACACATGCAAAAATGTACACATTCACACATGTACACATTCACACATGCAAACATGTACACATTCACACATGTACACATTCACACATGCAGGCTACACATGCACACATTCACACATTCACACATGTACACATTCACACATGCACACATTCACACATGTACACATTCACACATGCAAACATGTACACATTCACACATGCAAACATGTACACATTCACACATGCAAACATGTACACATTCACACATGCAAACATGTACACATTCACACATGTACACATTCACACATGCAAACATGTACACATTCACACATGTACACATTCACACATGCAGGCTACACATGCACACATTCACACATGTACACATTCATACATGTACACATTCACACATGTACACATTCACACATGCAAACATGTACACATTCACACATGTACACATTCACACATGCACACATTCACACATGTACACATTCACACATGTACACATTCACACACGCACACATGTACACATTCACACATTCACACACGCACACATTCACACATGCACACATGTACACATTCACACACGCACACCTTCACACATGTACACATTCACACATGCACACATTCACACATGTACACATTCACACATGTACACATGCAAAAATGTACACATTCACACATGTACACATTCACACATGCAAACATGTACACATTCACACATGTACACATTCACACATGCAGGCTACACATGCACACATTCACACATTCACACATGTACACATTCACACATGCACACATTCACACATGTACACATTCACACATGCAAACATGTACACATTCACACATGCAAACATGTACACATTCACACATGCAAACATGTACACATTCACACATGTACACATTCACACATGCAAACATGTACACATTCACACATGTACACATTCACACATGCAGGCTACACATGCACACATTCACACATGTACACATTCATACATGTACACATTCACACATTCACACATGTACACATTCACACATGCAGGCTACACATGCACACATTCACACATGTACACATTCATACATGTACACATTCACACATGTACACATTCACACATGCAAACATGTACACATTCACACATGTACACATTCACACATGCAGGCTACACATGCACACATTCACACATGCACACATGCACACATTCACACATGTACACATTCACACACGCACACATGTACACATTCACACATGTACACATTCACACATGCACACATTCACACATGTACACATTCACACATGTACACATTCACACACGCACACATGTACACATTCACACATTCACACACGCACACATTCACACATGCACACATTCACACACGCACACCTTCACACATGTACACATTCACACATGCACACATGTACACATTCACACATGTACACATTCACACATGTACACATTCACACATGCACACATTCACACATGTACACATTCACACACGCACACATTCACACATGCACACATGTACACATGTACACATTCACACATGTACACATTCACACATGCAGGCTACACATGCACACATTCACACATGCAGGCTACACATTCACACATGTACACATGTACACATGTACACATTCACACATGCACACATTCACACATGCACACATTCACACATGTACACATTCACACATGCACACATTCACACATGCACACATTCACACATGTACACATTCACACATGCAGGCTACACATTCACACATGTACACATTCACACATGTACACATTCACACATGCAGGCTACACATGCACACATTCACACATGCAGGCTACACATTCACACATGCAGGCTACACATGCACACATTCACACATGTACACATTCACACATGCAGGCTACACATGCACACATTCACACATGTACACATTCACACATGCAGGCTACACAAACACACATGCACAAATTCACACATGCAGGCTACACAAACACACATGCACACATGTACACATGCAGGCTACACAAACACACATGCACAAATTCACACATGCAGGCTACACAAACACACATGCACACATGTACACATTCACACATGCAGGCTACACAAACACACATGCAGGCTACACAAACACACATGCACACGAAGAAATGTGAACCGAAAGCCGCACGTGCATCTCATGGGAACGGCTGCAGATAAAAGTGCATGATCTCCATGGTGTCAGACTCGCGTTTACTCATTACGCCCGATAGAGATTTTCCATATGCAGGGAGGACCATCGAGAGCAGCATAAAAAAATGGGTAACACTTTATTTGAAGCCTTTATATATGATGCATTATAAATGTATTTATAATGTACATTATAATGCATTATATCTTTTCATATAACTGCATTATATTCAAAATGCATTATAATATCAGCAGATTCCTTTTTACATCTAAAATTGTTTGTCGTGTGTTTTAATGCATTAAAGGTGTAACAATGAATAGATAAGTAGGCCTATTGTAATGTATTATAACTCTGGTTACAATTATTCATGAGATCACACAATGCATTATAAGGTACATTGGCTCATTTCAATTTGACAGAATTTTCCAGTAAATTACATATAATGCAACGTTAAAGCATTTACATTTCAATTGGACATTTTCCAGTAAAGTTACATATAATGCAACCCTACAGTGTAGTTGCAATGGGGTTTGAGTAGGGTTTCTTCTGATCAGTAACACTTAATGAGCAATAATAGTGATGACTGACTGAGTGACCTCCACTATCTCAATAAAAATGCGTTGCGAGGGCATCAATCTCTCATCTTAGCAAGGCTTGAAAATATTACGAGCACACAAGCATTTCAGAGACTCGTTGTACGGCATCTGCATTTCATGGAATGAAGCTCTTGTAGAAAGCTCTCCAGATAATTCTCACGAGCTCTGTTTATGCCTGGTGCGTCCCGAGAGAGTGTGTGTGTGGGTCTCTGTGGTATATTGCTCCGTCAATATGCCCTGCTTGCAGGTAAACATGACTAGGATGAAGTCGCTGACAAACACGAGGAAGAGATGACTACTTTGTCATCATTTATTGTCACCCTTTTCCTTCTAGGATTCTCTTGTTCTTCACGAAGCAAGAGTTGTGTCGGTAAGTGTTCTGAGAGTGGGCTCGTTTAGAGACAGGTAGTCAATATGTCAGTGTGTGTGTGTGTGTGTGTGTCCTCAGCAGGTAACGTCAGTTTGTCGCTGTCTGTCAGCAATAACTCCTCTCTGCTGGTTGAGTGGAACAGCGGGAGCAAACACACGACCCAATGTGCGCTGCTCATCTCGACTGAAGGAACACAGGAGATTCAGATGCACCTCTTACCAAGGTTAAAGCTCTTTATACAGCTCAATCTTTGACAAAGATCTTCAATGCGTGATGGAATATTTTGGCTGTGTTTCAGGTCTGGATCTCTCCTACTGGAGAACATGACAGACGAGCGCAAGCACTCCTTCTTATGCAGCTGTTTTGATCAATCTCAGGGACTCTTGTGCTCTAAGAACATAAGCTTTGTCATGGGTAACTTTTTAATGATAAACACTGTACGTTTGTAGCCTTGAAATCTTACAAATGCTCTAAAAAATAATTGAATGTATAGATGAGGATATCAAGCATTTATGTAACATGCATTAACGGCCGTTAGCTATGTTAAATAAAGTTTGCGAATTAAGGGAGGCAAGTTACTTTACTTGAGGACACGCAATACTCAAAAAGTAGTTGCCATTTATCAGTGAATCCGATATTAGAAAAGTAGAAAAATGCTTAAAGTCCCCCTGTAGTTGTTCATTTTATCCCTTAAAACTCATCTTTGATAACCAAAATTAAATATTAAATAAAAAAATATATACCTCATACTTTAAAATAGCTTGAATGTAACTCTACACCCTCGCCTCATTTAGTACATGCGGTACTATATGCAAATGAGCCCCGCCTCCACTCACTCACTCAGCTCAGAGATCCACTCGTTGACGATCACACGTTGATCTGATTGGTTACAAGGTAGTTTGTGACGTCAGAAACACCAGCGATTTCAAACCGTGTTTTTGAGACTGTCTTTGGTTCACTGCAGTTTTAAGGAGAAAATACTCCGAAATGCTGTCGACTTATGAATTTACACATGCTTTGTTTTAAAGCATATTAAAAACACCACAGACATAAACAACATACAAAACTTAATTTTCACCACAGGAAGGCTATTTTGGCGGAAAAATCGGTAAAACAGATTATCGTTTGATCTCTATAAAAATATATTTTGACAAAAATAATATATTGTCAATAACTCTGCTTTTATAATTGTAATGTGTAATATAGTACAATTTAACATATAGCTATTTTAACGATCTGAAACGCAAGTATCAAACGCAAAACGCCAGTAACTTTGTGAGCGGATCTCGCAAATCTAAAATGGGTTGGTCTGAAGCTGCTACATTACTCATAGGTGTGGTTTGGGCGTTGCATGAAATAAACTAATCAGAGCGTCATCTCACATTCCCATTAAAAGCAGGCGCGCATGTTCCATGGCGGATTGCTATTATAAATGCGGATTTGCGAGACCCGCTAGGAGCGGTCCACAGCCGAGGAGACCGACGTTCTCGTCAGGGCCATAAAAGACAGAGAAATATAATAACTTGGGTGAATGTGTAAACTAGATCTTCATTGACACCACAATGATTTCCCTCGTGTGGTGATATTTTTCTTTGCATTTATCTATGGATTGCAATATGGGAACTGCTGCGTCTGTGTAAATGAGAGAAGCAAAGTGTATTTGCGTTGTGCACATGCTACATTATGGCCAAGCATGCGCTCTTATAGCATCTGAATAACGCACCACTGACTTTAGATGAGGTTTTCCTGGTGTGTTGCGGGATTGTTTTCTGAAACTAAAATAGCATCAGGGAACGTTTGGGAACACTCCTTTCGCGGGAACGCTTATCCACGTGCGTCTGTGGAGGAAAAGTCCGTTCTATATCTGCATTGCTAATCCTTTTGATATTTTATAAATAAATAAAAATGCAAAAATCTAACTTTTCATTGAAGTAAAATAATTGAAAGTGAGGGGAAAATCACATTATGACATAAATGTTTTTCTCCAAAACACGTTGGGAACAATTATTTGCCCCGTTTTATTAAATACTTTTTCCAACCTCCTTTTCCCAAGATAACAGCTCTGAGTTTTCTCCTATAATGCCGGATGAGTTTGGAGAACACCTGACCAGAGATCAGAGACAGTGATCCAAAAACAAACATCAAAATCAACACAAAAATGTGTCACTGAGCACAAAAGCAAGCATCTACAACGACCTTCCCAGTCCCTGACCAGAACCCTGTAGAAGAAGATGAGTGGACTGAACTGAAGAGGAGAAGCGCCAACATGGATCTGGGAATCTGCAGGATCTGGAGAGATTCTGTATGGAGGAATGGTCTCTGATCTCTGGTCAGGTGTTCTAACTCATCAGGCTTTATAGGAGAAAAAGGAGGTTGCAAAAAGTATTTAATAAAAGGAGCAAATAATTGTTCCCAGTGTGTTTTGGTGAAAAACATTTGTCATAATGTGATTTCCCCCCCACTTTCAATTATTTTACTTAAATAAAAATGCAAAAATCTAACCTTTCATTTATTTATAAAATATCAAAAGGATTAGCAATGCAGATATATTTTTTACAGCCATCTCTCACTGTATATATAGTCAATTAGTAAGATTATATGTGTTTGTAATGCTTTATAAAATAATAAAATTGTATGCATTTGTTTTTTTTAAATCATATCTGAAATATGAATTAATAAAACCTATATCATGATCATCTATTTTTCCTCTTATTGCAGGCAGCATTTCCACACCAGAGCTGGTCCTGATGTCAGATACTGAAAACTCTGCCAGTTACATCAGCATGTAAGTGTACTTTCAATGTTTCAGGGTCCTTCCGGATCAGATTTTTGCATAATCATACCTGCTGCCATTATAGTAATAAGGCTTGTGTCAGAAGTTTCCTAGAAAACCACTAGAGGGCATCAGGACACAAGACACCAAAACACATGACATTGGATGTGAGTTTTGCTAGATTCAGAATGATGTTGTGGCACATAAATAATAATAATAATAATGATATTAGTTTAAATAATAATAATAATGATTATTAGTTTAAGAGGATGTGTGTGTGCACTTACTTGGATGGGTTAAATGCAGAGGTCAAATTCCAAGTGTGGGTTACCATACTTGGCCATTACGTGTCACTTTCACTTTCACTTATATACACACAAATAGCATAAAAACAAAATGCAATGCAGTGACAAAAATTTTTTAATTCAACAATTAGTTATAAATATCTCTGGAAAGTCAGCAAATTGTCTATTTATGCAATACCCTGATGACCAAATACAGTTGCCTAAATGTCCAATACACAATATGAAATACTGTGACTAATATGGTGAGCTTTGTTCCGGTTTCATATACTATTTTTAAAAATATTAGGCAGTACTTTATACATTAGTGGCCAAAAGTGTTTTTAATGGCCTTACAAGTTCGATTAAACCATCAAAATATGAGGAAAATATTTTTACTTTTTTACATATTTTAAATTTAAACATGAAGGAAGAACAAAACACTAAACTTGGTTAGGGTAATTATCTAATAAAATTATTTGGCAAAAAAGGCAAACTACATACAGGTTTTATTTTACTATTAAAAAAAAATGCATTGAAAAAAAAAAATGTTCACATTGACTACAATATAATTAGTTTTTAATATTTTGTTGGCTCTGTCTTGTTTTTGCACATGTTCATAATTTTTTTTTGTATGACAGGCGGGCCAAAAATGTCGGCAACAATTTGTCATGTTTCATTGCGTTATCATCACAAATAAAACAATCGACTCGGCAAGCTCAACACAATATGCTTACAAAATATATAACTAATTATTAATAATATTTGAATAAAAGGTAAAGATGGCAATTTCCCTAAGGCCGGACATAACTTTTGGCCACTATTGTACTAGTCTATACTATAGTAAAGCTGAAAGTCCATACTGAACATGGCAAATGAATCTGTTACTTGAACATGTTCATTAAGATGACTCTTTTGAACAGATACACTAGAATAAGTGGGATCACATGCTCTTTGCAGATTAAAATATTTTGTTTTAATAATTTATAATGCGCTGAAATATTTATAAAACAGCTAAAACATTTGAAGACACATTCTGTGAACAGTGTCAACAATGGTTCTGTTTCTTGTCTTGTCATTGTAAAAGAGTCTGCGATATTTCTCCTGAAGTGAACTTACTGGCAGTCAGAGTTTATCCTCATAAAAAAAATAGAGGAAATAATCAAAGTGACTGCGTCATACAGTAGAAATATCTGATCCTACGTGTCGCACCTGGGAAAAGTGTCATCTTACGCGTCACAATATTTGTAATCTCTCCTATTTATTTAAAAACCGTAGTTTTTCATCAAAGCGTGGATATATAGAAGTCGTTCTGTGGGCGGTAAACACAATATGGCTCAGTCATGGGCCTTCTCTAAATGTTTAGGCAAGAGCTACGGGTTATTCCCGTTCATATAAACAGGAAAGATAGTTCACAATCAATCGACTGAAATTTTCCTTAAGCATTTTCATCTGCCTTCCTGGAAAGCAGCGTTGAATGTTATACTCTGCCACATTGACACATAATTGTAGTCCGAGAGAGCGGCATCTGTGTTTGGACATGTTGGTGTTGTTTATTCGAATACTGATGAGGTTTAAAACTCATAAGCACCCAAAAATAACCTTATGACCCCTGATGCCGGTCCGTCTCAAAGCGGCCCTTCTGTGGACAACACCTGCCGCTGTCTCACGGTTTACACACACACACCCCCACAGCCGGCTGTTTACCCTGGGAAAAAGAGATCACAGATCAGGGCTTGATGCTTCACAGAGGTCGTCTTTGTTTATGAAGTTTGCATGTCATGTTCGGCTTTGTTTTGAAGCAGAACTGAAAAGTATCGGGTCAATCAAGAAGAGTTTACAGATATCAAGCTGTTTGCATAAATGGAAGTATTATTTCATTCTAAACGGTGGGTTATCGTTTCACACTGCACATGTTTGGCACCGCAATACGGGGTTTACACCACAAAAGCGGATCTAATCCTGCTCCGGAGCAGGGTTTCATAACCCAGGGTAAACAGCTGCTCTAAGTGTGAAACGTTCCTTTACACAAGGCTAATACCGGGGTTTAGAATGATGATGATAACCCAGGGTTAACACTTAAAATAATTAACCCTAGGGCTTTTCACACTGCACTTAACCCCAAGTTAAACGTCACTCTAAACGACACTTTTAACCCCAGGTTATCGTTGTTCTAAACAACGCTTTTAACCCCAGGTTGTCGTTGTTCTAAACAACGCTTTTAACCCCAGGTTAACGTTGTTCTAAACAACGCTTTAAACCCCAGGTTATCATTCTTCTAAACAACTCTTTTAACCCCAGGTTATCGTTGTTCTAAACAACGCTTTTAACCCCAGGTTGTCGTTGTTCTAAACAACGCTTTTAACCCCAGGTTATCGTTGTTCTAAACAACGCTTTTAACCCAAGGTTGTCGTTGTTCTAAACAACGCTTTAAACCCCAGGTTATCATTCTTCTAAACAACGCTTTAAACCCCAGGTTATCATTCTTCTAAACAACGCTTTTAACCCCAGGTTGTCGTTGTTCTAAACAACGCTTTTAACCCCAGGTTATCGTTGTTCTAAACAACGCTTTTAACCCCAGGTTATCGTTGTTCTAAACAATGCTTTTAACCCCAGGTTGTCGTTGTTCTAAACAACGCTTTTAACCCCAGGTTATCGTTGTTCTAAACAACGCTTTTAACCCAAGGTTGTCGTTGTTCTAAACAACGCTTTAAACCCCAGGTTATCGTTGTTCTAAACAACGCTTTAAACCCCAGGTTATCATTCTTCTAAACAACGCTTTTAACCCCAGGTTATCGTTGTTCTAAACAACGCTTTTAACCCCAGGTTATCGTTGTTCTAAACAACGCTTTTAACCCCAGGTTATCGTTGTTCTAAACAACGCTTTTAACCCCAGGTTATCGTTGTTCTAAACAACGCTTTTAACCCCAGGTTATCGTTGTTCTAAACAACGCTTTTAACCCCAGGTTATCGTTGTTCTAAACAACGCTTTTAACCCCAGGTTATCGTTGTTCTAAACAACGCTTTTAACCCCAGGTTATCGTTGTTCTAAACAACGCTTTTAACCCCAGGTTATCGTTGTTCTAAACAACGCTTTTAACCCCAGGTTAACGTTGTTCTAAACAACGCTTTTAACCCCAGGTTATCGTTGTTCTAAACACCGCTTTTAACCCCAGGTTGTCGTTGTTCTAAACAACGCTTTTAACCCCAGGTTAACGTTGTTCTAAACAACGCTTTTAACCCCAGGTTATCGTTGTTCTAAACAACTCTTTTAACCCCAGGTTAACGTTGTTCTAAACAACGCTTTTAACCCCAGGTTATCGTTGTTCTAAACACCGCTTTTAACCCCAGGTTGTCGTTGTTCTAAACACCGCTTTAAACCCCAGGTAAAGGAACGTTTTACACTTGTAATTTAGAAACGGAGTTAGCACCGCTTTTTAACCAGGGTTAAGCGCAGCATGTAAGGCCAGAAAGGCTTATCACACTTGAAATAGTTAACCCACTTTTTACGCTGTGCTTAACCCCAGGTCATTGTCGTTCTAAACACTGTTTTTAAACCCTGGGTAAAGGAGCACCGCTTTTTACCCGGTCTGTTCATTACTCCAATTAACATGTTTTTCATTGCCATGTGACATCCCATCAAATGGTAAAACGACTGTTTATACAACATGCTGTACAAAGCTCATGAGGCACGCGATTGGCTGTCGGTTTGCTAAGCATCTATTCAGATCATTCTAACATGTTTGGCACCTCAATGTGGGGTTAACGCTGCAAAAACGGGCTCTAATCCTGATCTAACCTCGCTTCTAAATTACAAGTGTGAATCCCAAACACAGTATGTTCCCCTAACATTCCCATATGGTTATTTTTTTGGGAGCCCTTTAGAGAACGTTAAGGAAACGTTCTGGAGACGTAACCGAAACATTAGGGGAACGTTATGCAAACCTAAAAACCCTTCTATTTCCGTAAAGAAAACTTTCCTTGATAACCAAAAACAAATGTTACAAATACATGTTTTTGGAACATTCCCAGAATGTTCTGGGAACCAAAACTCTTTAAATGGGACATTCCTTTACCCGGGGTTAAAAGCAGGGGTTAGAATAAGAATAACTCAGGGTTAAGCACAGTGTGAAAAGCACAAAGCAGACCAATTGTTAAAGGAACAGTTCACCCAAAAATGAAAATTTCATTATTTAGATAAATAAATGCTATAATTGTGTGTTTTACAGGAAGTGGTTGAACAGCGGTGTGTTTGGAACGACTTTAGCTACATGTGTCATTCTTCTGACCTACGTTATATACAGAAGATGGACGGGGAATAACGGCATCTTCCGACTGCGTCTGAGATAGAGAAAGACTCGTCTGGGAATTTAATAGCCTAGCTAAAAAGAAGAGACATTTTTACTCCCTCTGACATTTAATTCAATCTCAAGTATATTGATTTTGTATTAACTAAACTGAAGTGGACCTTAGACAGAGTAAGCGCCATATTTGATGTGACGTGAATGAAAACGAGGACAGAAGTAAAGTTGTGCATGTAGATCATTCTGCCAAGAAATGTCTTGACAAAACCTCTCCAGTTGACAAATAAAACACCCAAAACATGTGAGTTACGGTAAGTAAACAGACATGTATTTTCATTCATGTCAAATTAGAAATAGACAAATTTGAATTAGTTGAAAATGTTTTCAGTCAAAAAAAAGTGATATATATTTCTATTCAAACCTTTATGTAATGTTCATAGGATCACGCTGTGAAAGGAAGTTATCGCACAAGGAAAAGACTACAGTAAATATTTATGCAACATTTAGGATCTGAATCATCTTTTCAGCTTTCTAAACTATTAGATCAGCCTGCTTTTATTCTTGTAAACAAATCAAAGTACCAAAACAACACAGTCATGCACATGCACCAAGTTACTGGCCTCACCAAAAGATAACATTAGCTGGCATAGAAACGTGTTTACTGTTGTAGATTCAGAGAGCACAGTACAGTAATTATTTGAAAAAAATCTGTTTCTCTGCTCACCTGGCAGATGAAAAGCTGCTAATGAAGGCAAAATGCTCTCAGCTCAAAGAAGGGCTCTTCAAGCATGTGCTCAGACAGGATTAGCTCAAACACAATGATGGTATTACTGTCCAGATCACCATTACTAACAAAAATGAACCGTTTTGAAGAATAGAGTATAGTAGCACATGTCAGGCCAGGTTCAAGCTTTGAGATTTCTAGTGGGCCGGAGTTTTAACATTATTTTTTCCAACTATATTTTATAACAAAAGGAACAGGTCTTTAAAGGGACTCTCTATATAAACACACATGCTCAACCAGAGCCGATCAGCTCTATACATAGGGCCCCGCAAAGTGCGTCAAAGTTTACAACATCGATGAGAAAATTAAGCGGAACTTCTGGTCTCGAAAAGACAGAAAAAAAACGGTGTTCTCTCCTCTCCAAGTTTGATGCTAACAAAGACCAGTTAAATGAAGTTGATGTGCATCTCTCTCTAGTCTGTCTGTGTAACCCAGCTGCAGTGCATCTTTTGGTCTGTCTGTGTCTTGTTTGCTAATGCACTTTCAGGGCTGTGTTCTAGGGCTGGATGATTAATCGAAAAATAATCGAAACTGAAAGTCAGAGCCTATAACCAACGTAATTTTACCATGTCGGTTATTTCGGTTTTTTAATCCTATTAATATTTCCGCCCACTGTGTGTTAATGTACTTTCCCCATAAAACATATTACCGCGTGTGTAGTCACGTAACTCCGCCCCGTCCAGTCTGCGACATTGAAGCAACACGAGCCCCTTTCACACAGCGCGTTGATCCCGGGAAATTGCCAGAACAAACACCTTCTGTGTGAACGCAAACACGACCCGGGATTGATGCCAGGTTGGGGACATAGTAACATTGCCGTGTTCAGTCCCGGAACGCGCGCTGTGTGAACAAAAGCCGTAATCAATGCCGTGTCGTAGTAATGATGGCGCTAAGCCGGGATCGTTCGCCAGCATGAAACGGTTCGTAATGCGCTAGTTTATGATCGAATCAGAGAAAAAAATGCACAAGCGTGGTTTCTCGAGAGAAATCGCAGCTCATAAGCAAACTATAGACGCAGCTGGGACATGTCACGTGTCTTTGCGGGTTGTGTGTGTCTGTGTGAATGCACTCTCTTGATTCCGGAAAATCACTGGCAGTGTGAATGAACCAAAGTCAAACGAACCCGGGTCAAATCCCAGGCCACTTTATCCGTGTATTTTCCGGAATCTCTGTGTGAAAGGAAACTCAAACACTGAGTCGACTCAGCAACAGGAGCCGCTTGTACCAAAGAAACACGCGAAAACAGAGAGAGACTGACAAACGCCCAGCAACACGTGCCTCCACTCCACAAAGCAGGTTTCCATAACACAAGCATTTACAAATGCTACACAATATGAAAAGGATTAGTTTTTTTAGTTTTATACAAGTTATATTTTACTTTTAAGATGGTAATATTTACAATAATTTATTTTGTTTACAAAAAGAACTATTTTCTACATTTTTAGGAAACTTTCTTTTTACATTAAAAGTTAATTATTTTTTTATAAGACGTTTTTATTTCAAGCATTGTATGCTTTGTTTGATTCAATTGTCTGAAATATTTAATAAGTAAGCATTAAAAGCTATCTGTTCGTTTCCTTATTTTAGAATCAGAAAGATAGGATTATGCATTTTCATTAAAAAAAAAAATAATCGTGAACATATTTACAGTATAAGCCTTGCCAGTGACATATGAGAAAGAATTTTTTTTTGAATAATCGTTCAATAATCGTAATCGAGGTAACTTGTTCGATTAATCGCGATTATGATTTTAGCCAAAATCATCCAGCCCTACAGTGTTCTGTGACTTTGTGCCTAACAAAAAACTGAGAGTGAAATACAACTATTCATCACGTTTAATAAACGATAAAGGGCAACAGTGTTTGTTTATAAACTGCAGTTTGACATGCGTTCATATGCGCGTACACCTAATGAAACGCGCACTTTCCAGCAAAACATCTGTGGGGATCAGTACAATATGGGCGTGATGGCACTCCTCATTATAGAAGCACATACTTTTAAAAACAAGACAATGATTATATAGTCTCCAAGTCAGATTAGTTACAACTCTGCAAGAAAGCAATGTATTGACATTGACTATTGATTTATATGCTATATTGCATTTAAAATGTTGATTGGCTGGGCATACTGATCAATATGGATGCACATCCCTCAGTAAATAACCATCAAGTATCAAGTATTGCTTTTATCATTTAAAACACTGTGAAATGCTATATGGCAAGCCATTTTAGCTTTTACTCATTCACAGGATGCATTTTTGATATCAATAATTACATTTGTTGGCTACTATTTAAAATGTGAATTCTTGATATTAAAAAATGTACTTTTCTAGTAAAAATGTTTATATTTGATATCAGAAATAAAATTTTATTTAGTACTAGTTTAAAGGGTTACTAAACAATAAAAAAATTTTTTTAGTTAATGATCTGTAAGAATGGAGCTTCATAAATGCTGTTCATTGATTCGAGTACATTTTTTGACATTTTGTGAGATTAGAATTATACGGTTCTATCTCCACTTTTGGTCGAAATTGAGTTTGACAATCTTATCCATTAGGTGATTATTAATTCCGGTGTGGTGTTATTTTTGTAAAAAAATAAATTTTGTCAGTAGTTATTAATAAAATAGAAAGGTTCCATCTCACAAAACAGCAGGGATGTAAAAACTTTGATGCTCAATTTCTCAGAACTACCCTAAACGGAGATAGAACTGTATAATTCTAAGCTCACGATTTGGGTTTAAAGTGTTTTACTTCTACAATATATGGTGTAAAAACGTCTGAGTGCTGGCCTCTTCAGGTTGAACGGTGGGTACTGCAGTTGGAGTTTCCTATTGGAAGTTGTGGTACCCTCTGACGTCATTGGGTACCAGCTAACCACGCCCTTGCCTAAAAAGAGATGCGTCTCAGGTGCACGCTGTCCTTTTTATTATTTCTCAAACAAAATGCTAGACTTTTCCTTTTTTTTAAATATATTTGTCAAATAATAATACTGTTAAAACGGACGCCCCCGGTACCAGGGGCAACGGGGCTTAAAAAATTCCCTTCAAGGTTGTTTCAACTCAGTCTTTCTGTCTGTCTGGTCAAGAGGCTGGACACTGGTACCTACGCTATGTAAAAAACTGTGTAAAATTAGTAGGGCCTACCACATTGACAGGGGTTTTACATTGTAATAAAGGCAAGATTCTAATTTTGACACTTCAGTCGCGCCGCACTCCGCTTTATTCCTATGGGTGATGTCACGCGACTTTAACGCGCCCGCAAAGCATCCCGGGAAGGCGGCGCTTCATTTGGAAAAATGCTGCGCGTCAAAAAGCTGGCCGATACCCATCTTTATGCAAATGAATCAGTCAAACGCGACGCGTCTATCCAAGTAGTCTCTCGAGGAGCCTTTATTCTAGACTGGCCGCTGGGTCAAAACCACGCCCATGGCGGTAAACTTGAGGAACGCCCATAAACTTACAAATGTGGTGAGGCATGCGACACCACGCTTCAGTCGTGTCGCAAAAGTGGATCAGTACCTACCGTATGACACACACTGGCGAGCGGAGCAAACAGAGCGTTTTCACACAAGCTCAAGTTCTATGAATGAAGTGAAAACACTCGCTAGCTTCGTGCCAGTGTGTGCTCGCTGCTATTGTGCCTGTAAAGCGAGGTTCACAACTTCACAGTAACGTTAGGCTTTTCAGTAAACGCGCCCTGCTGTTTAAAACGTGTATCGCGATTCGTTTAACATTTCAACCGACTTGAAACGTCACACAATTTCATCGATTTTCAACCGGTTGCGAGTGAATCGTTACATCCCTATTATTTAATCAAGCTCTAAATACAGCTCGTTGAGGATCCATGGTATGAAGTGACGTCACGGTACGAAGTGACGTACCAGTCGTTTGCCTATGACCACTTCAAGCGCAAGACAACTACGCCTCATCACATCGTTGTGGCGCCAACAGGTGTTCAGACGATGTGCAACGAGTTGGTCTGTTTACAAGAAGATTTTGACGCCACGCAGATGTGCTGTTCCTGGCTGTGGACAAACTACGTTTGAATACGCTGCCGAAAGATCCAGACGTCATGGAAAAATGGATGCAGCTTATTTTTTGTTGACGTCCCAGTCATGGCAGTGTTAATTTAAGCGTGTGTTCTAGTTAAATTTCAAGGTTGACTATTTCAAGAACAAATCGCAGTATGATGCTGGCTTTGCCAGAAAACTTTTGCTTAAAGTCATCATGAAACGGAAGTTGAGATTGTCGTTTTTTCCATATTGTGACGTATATCCGAGTGAAACGGCTTCCCTACATCCCTAAAAATGTAGGGCGGGGCTTGATTTCGTCCTTCGGGAATTAACTGGATTGTTGGAGGTTGGGCGTTGCTAACAAAATGGAGGCAGATTTGAATGCCAGTTTACAGTCAATTGTGGAGGATTTCTCTCCACTGGACTCACCACCGTTACCCTCCCATGAATCATTTTTAATTGAGGAACCTGACGATGAGAACGAGGACAAGCAGCCAAATTTTCCAGAAGGAATCACCCCATATTTAAATGAGCCTCCCGTGAACCAAGATGAGCGGCTGATAGTCAAGTCAAAAGAGACAGGCCACAATAGCCACGCCCTCTAGTAATAGTTTTTGACCGAGGGGAGGGGAGGGTAACGTATTTGATTAAAGATTATAAGGGTAGCCTACATGATTTTTTTTTTAAATAATGAAGTGCACAGATTAATCATTTATAATAAACACTACAATATTACATACAAAATACGAATGGTAAATTTTGATTTCATGACGACTTTAAAGATCAGGCAGTGCCGACTATTCTGGGCCCAACAACGACGCGGCAAACTGTAAGTAAAGACCTCTTATATACCAAAGGATCAAGGAAAATTTGGTTTCTCATGTCATGACCCCTTTAAGACAGACAATAACCACAAGAAATAAACTCGTTCACACTCGTGTGACGCATGTGGAAATTCAGTAGGCCTACCAATCTCAACAATCGTGTTAAAGCGCTAAAAGAATTAAATATACGTTCAAATACATGTATGAAAGAAATTGCCTCGAAAATATCCACTTAAAACATATTATTATCACAATTAATCTGTTAATGAGTTAGAGCGTGAAAACCCGTACATACCCACAGCAGCGACACACGAATCTGCTGTAGTACGGCACGAGAAGCGGAACAAAATAGAATGTCTGCAGTACCATAAATAGCCACAGGAGGGAAGCCTTTGAACACTGAATACAACCAAATGCCTTATTTCATGGAATTCACACATCAAAACTCTTTAAATTAAATGTTCTTTTTAACCCTGTTACATCGACCTAACTGAAAAGACTAGGCTACTAGAGTTTTTAGGAAAAAGAGTGGTTTATTCGAATTTGAAAAGTGAAATTCAGATTCACATTCTGTACATTGAATCAAATTGAGTGTTTAAACACGAGTGTTCAGGTTGAATGGGATATTTTGTTTGAGAATATAGTTTACTGTTTTTTTATAACCATATATAGTTTAAGTGTTTTCGTTTTTATTTTATTGTACAAAGTGAATGAGAGTTGATTTACAGCTGAGTCGAGCTATTCAGGCTGCTTGATCCAAGTGCCTCCCAGCAAACAAATTTAGGTTCTGGGAACGTTCTGGGAACGTTAGTTTTTGGTTCCCAGAACGTTCCTAGAACTTTCCCTTAACGTTAGGGGAACATTCCCGGAACGTTTTCCTTACGTTATAAAAATGGAACCTAAAAATAACCTGAACGTTCCTATAGCGTTCTGGTTTGGTTCCCAAAAAAATAACCTCATGGGACCATTCGGGAACGTTAGGGGAACGTTCTCGGTTTGCTGGGCTACAATTCTAAAAAGAGTGTGGATTAAAAATATTGTCATTTATTGTAACTTGCTAATCCTCTGATTACATTACATACTCTGATTTGCACATTTCAAGCAAACAACAAAAAGAAAGAACGGTCATTTTTTTAAATACAAAACCTCAATTGAATCATACAACAGACTCTCTCCAGTAGTCGCACATTTCTTCTGATCCATTGGCCCATATTGACAATATTGATCCTCATTCAAGTGTGACGCGTTAAACGCTTCACAAGTAAACAGTCAGTAATAAAATAAGAATGTATGAACTAATTGCAACTAATAGCACAAATAAATAGAAAGATACAACTGAAATAAACAAATTTCAGGAAGGTTTAATAGAATTCAGGTACGAAATACTATAATGTATAAATTAAATAGTCTATATTAATCCTTATTATAGCTAAAGAAGTTATTCAGTCAAAAGCAGATTTGAGCAGAGTTTTTGTTTTCTTTCGTTCTTTAACATTATTGACACAAGATAGCAGCCGGTATATTAAGCTACTGTCACTTTAAGACCAAATGCACCTCCGACACACATCAGATATTCTCCGAACGGTTTGCGTTCATTAAGACTTATTATTTTACTCAGTTAAAATTGGTCTGGTATAACCCCAAATGTGTTTATTCTGTGATAAAGATATTCACATGGCAATGCATTGTGCTTTTTAAAATGTCCAAATATCCATTTGAACAAGTGTTAATAAAAATTTTAATCAAATAAGCATACATGCTTTTCCTTCCTGTTGTATGTTTTCTTTACTGTGAGTAATTTAGGTGATATATTTAGAAGGGTTTGGCTATCAAGAGTCAGACTACACGGATATCATAGCGTGGTTTCTTTAAATAATGGTTTTATTTTCTCATTTCCTCTTCTCTGATTTTTAAAGCACTTACATTTGAAATACCACACAAAATACGTCTCTTCTACCTGACATTTATCATTAACATTATTCTGAAATAGGGCTGGCCGATATAGCTAAAGATGTATATCTCTATATTTTTCCAAATACTCTATATATCAGTATTTGGTAAAACTTTACAATAAGGTTCAAAACTTACTGACAAAAATTTGAATTCTCAGTTCACGCCCCCTTTTATAATACATGTTTTTAGACATCAGACCGGTTTCTCTGAAAGCGAATTACAACCGCTCTCTGTCTGTCAATCATTTGATGCCAGACTTCTGGTTGGCTGAGACGCCTGTGGAGGGCGGGGTTTAGGAGGGATAGTGTTGTTGAATCTTGAACCTGCTGTATCATGTGTCACCACTAGATGGCAAGAGGGGCATTTCTACTGCATCCAGGCAGGAAGCGTGAGTTACATCATGAGTCTGCCAAACTCTCATTATAATGTGTGTTGCTGCCTGATGTACCTCAGATGAAGCATGAACATTCATTTACATCAAGATTGTCTTTTTACTGAGGCCGTGGCGTACAGTGTGTAAATTAATGCACACGAAAAATCATAGCTGGAGTCATTTGTTTACTCCGGATGTGTTCAGTGTGCCAAACATTTGTTTTTTATTTGGATAAAATAACGCAAAAAATAATTTGAACATGAAAGATTATGAAGACAAAGTAAAATTTTGGTTTAAAAAGTCTTGCCTGAGAGTTTAATACTTAAAAAAAAGCCTTTATTCTTGATGCTTTAATAACTAATAATGTATAATATTATATAAATAGTTTTCTTTTCAACTGTTTAAAGTTTGAAATTCTAACTATTGTTCTCATACTCAAAATCAATAGACATCTATGATATATATATTTTTTAAATTAGGTAACACTATACCATAAGGTATCATTCGTTAACATTAGTTTTATGAATTTCCTAAAATGAGCTAATTCAGTGCAAGATAAATATTTTTTTACAGAATGTATTAATCTAAAGTATTTTGTTAGTTGAAATACAATTGTTCATTGTTTGTTTATAATAGTTAATGCGCATTGATTAATGTTAACAGATAACATTTGTTTTTAATAATGCATTAGTAAATATTGAAATTAACGTTACCTATGTATAATAAATGCTGTGTGAAATATTGTTAATCATTAGTTCATGTCAGTGTAACTGTAAATCGCTATTTCATTCTCAGGTTTTATTCTGAAGCTAACATAATAAATATTTGTGTTCATTTTGGGATTTGGATTTTGAAATAAAGTGATGCGTCTGGTTGAACTGTTACTCCAGTTATTCTGAGCTATAGATTGTGTGTTGAAGGGTTAGTGATCGATACCCATCTGATTCTGCAGTGATACCCACCCTATCTCACTGCCAACGGCTCTGACAGCATCATTCAATAGGTCACAAAGTCAGCAGGACGGGCATTATATCACACACACTCCTAAACTGCTTGGGTTGAAATAGCCTAGAAATCTAGACGCTCTCAGGTTGCTTGCAAACTCGTGTATAGTGTCGGTGGGCGGGCTTAACATAATGACGGCAGAGTTGCGACGGTTCCTCGTGAATTCCCTGCTACTTGAAAACAAAGAAGAAACTGCTGGCGAACAGCGGTCTTTCAAATCGGCTTTGGCTGCGACTCTGAAGGACTTGGAGTTACGCTTTTTTTGAGAAAAGAATGAAGAACGGCACTCAAATCCGTCGCTCTGACTACGTTACCTTTTTTCGCTGCTCTGGTTGGTTGTATCGCTATCCTATTGCGTACAGAGGGAATTTGAAAGAAAACCGATTATTGAGTCCTGACAATGGTGAGTTCCCAGACCTAACATCTTGATGTGGGTCTGGCTTGTCAGGGAGAAATGCAAATAGGCCTAAATTAAAATAACTAAATTATGCAATAAAGTAGACATACAGTAAGAGTAAAGAAATATAACACATACTGTATGTGTGGATGGAGGAGTCACATGTGAGATGAAACATTTGAGGCCCTGTCCCAAACAGTGCCCTAAGCCCTCGCGATCTTCTTCCAAGTCCACACTTTCGTGACGCAATATTGCTTTGACTGTCGGGTAGAAATCATCGGGCGCAAAGGGGGAGCTTGCAAGTACTCCTCTGATACCTAAAACGACAAATAGGACACTCTATATGGTCTTGTGGATGTAATATACGTGTGCAAGTGGCCATTGTAAGTCCACAAGACAAGCAAGTGCACATGAAGTGTGCCATTTGGGACGGGCCTGAGAAGCAGGAGACTTAAAGTCGGCATGAAACAGAAGTTGCGTCTGTCTTCCCGTATTGTTTATCCGAGTGAAACGGCTCCTGGAACCAGAACAAATGTGGGCGGGGCTTGATTTTGTCTGTGGGGAATTGATTGGATGGTTGTGGTTTGCTATTAGTGGATCTCATGTGAGTGACAGTTTGCCCCGCCCTCGTCATCAGAGAAGAGAAGAGATGCTGCAAGCAGGAGGGGAAGTTATTCTGTTTCAAGATTACGATGTATATAAACTTAAATAATGATGTGTGCATGGATACATAATTTATGATAAATGCAACAATGTTCCATTAAAAAGAACTGTTACTGATTTCATGATGACTTTAAAGGCAACACGAGAGATTTTACTTATTTCTGAGTGAAATATAGGATATTCAATGAAAAAAAAAAAGTAGGGTGTGCCTTGATGAGAGAGAATTTGTATTAAGAAAGTAGATAATAAAAGTATTTTCACAATTAAAAATACTGTTATGTTTCAATGAGCGTTCATGTTTATGTTCTCTATTTTTTGCATTCATATTTTGGAGAAACATCTAAGATTTTCCTTTCTTTGTGGTGCTTTTACTTGCTCAGGTTCTTCTGATGCATAAGTGGGCCGTTTTGATGTTGTGCTTCACGTTTAATCCCAGGTACAACCCGTCCCGGGAGTGATGCATGACACACTCACAGAGTCTTCTTCTCTCTCATCCATCCGCTGAGAGGTTTCTTTTGAGGTCAGTCGGCTCAGGATCAATCGGCTGGCGATAAGAGATTCTTTATGTATTTATGCATGAGCTGAGTGAGTTTTGTGGCACGCACCATTCGACCTGTTGTGGATTATTTGCTCTGGTGCATGTTTTCCTGGTCTGTTTTGTTTGGGCAGGTTTGGAAGAATTCTTATTGCGGGAAATGGAATGTAGATACACAATTAAACCTCTTGAGTGCCTGTCTACACATGTTTGGCTAGAGGTGTACATTTCCTCAGTACCATGTTGCAATTCCATTAAAAAAAATCTCTAGAATACCATACACTCTACTAGAACAGGTTTTTCTGCTTGAATGTTGATTATTTTCCCATATTCTCCATTGTTGCGACTCCTCTCTTCCCAGTCTGTCAGTAACGCTCTGTTTAGTTCCTGTCTCTATGAAGCCCCTCCTTCTGAAAAGCACACTGAGACCTGCTCTGATTGGTCGGCTGGAGCAGTGTGTTGTGATTGGTCAAGCACTTCCAGCGTGTTTGGGAAATGTCCCACCGTTTACCATAACCACTAGTTTCAATCATAGACTGTAAAAAAATATGGACGTAGTGTCCGTGGCATCACCTGTAGATTTCTGAAGAAAGTTTTTGAAACCCAAAGTGGGCGATAACTGAAAACGGGAAAAGAGGAGGATTAGCTGAGGTGACGTGACGCTAACAGACAGCAGACAAACGGCTAGTAGTGACATCAGCGGCAATCCACCTGTCACTCAAGTGGCCACGCCCTTAATTATGCAGCACTTTAAGGCTTAATATAATTTAAATTGATGAGTTATTAAAAAAATCACCCCCCTCACAGTTGTCATGAAGGGCAAAATAAGCAATATAGACCAGAAACTCTTTTTGTACCAGGCTGTAAACATTGTTTTCTGCTGTAAAGTTAGGCATTTTAACATGGAGGTTTATCACCAGGGATTGACTCTCCTTTGGAGCCGGTCTCTAGTGGCCAGGCGATGAACTGCAGTTTAAGTCACTTCTGTGTCAGATTCAAGAGAGAGACCGGAAGATTGCCGCTTGGTTTCAACACACTACTAACTAACTCAACCAGGCCCCACCCCTTTATTCTGTGTATGAATTATTTAAACGAGGAATATTGTGACGTGTTTGTTTCCGGAAGAAAACTCAAGCCTACAATGAAGGCGTTTCAGGGAGTTCAGAAACACTATATATAGATAATATAGATATAGAGAATAACACCCGCTGGAGGGTCTTTGTGCTTTGAAGATGAACATGTAAAAAAGCAAGAAAGGACCCCTTTAAAGCTAAGTGTGGATCTGTTTTCGGTTCTGTGTGGTTGCCAGTGTCAGTGTGATATCGCTGAACAACTGTGGCATGAGCAAAGGCGATAGGGAGGAGGGCGGCTGTAGATGTTTGTGTTCTTATGCCTTCCAACTAGACTGACCTTCAGCCCGGCTGCTAATCACTTCAAAGTCATTCTCATCAACAGCCAAGACTGAACCACTGATTCATCACAGTCATTAAAGGACGAGCTGCTTTTATGTGGACCACCTCTGAGAAAAACAAATCATTGGGCTTTCAGTCTGCAATGGGTCATACACACACACACACACACACACACACACACACACACACACACACACACACACACACACACACACACACACACACACACACACACACACACACACACACACACACACACACACACACACACATGTAGTGTTTCCATGTTTTATGGGGACTTTCCATAGACATAATGATTTTTATACTGTACAAACTGTATATTGTATTCCCTTACACTAACCCTACCCCTAAACCTACCCATCACACACACACACACACACACACACACACACACACACACACACACACACTAACCCTACCCCTAAACCTACCCATCACAGAAAACTTTCTGCATTTTTACATTTTCAAAAAACATCACTTAGTATGATTTATAAGCTGTTTTCCTCATGGGGACCAAAAAATGTCCCCACACGAACAAGGATTTCAGATATTGCCATCCTTATGGGGACATTTTGTCCGCATAATGTAGGGTTTACCAGGCCACACACACACACACACACACACACACACACACACACACACACACACACACACACACACACACACACACACACACACACACACACACACACACCTCTCTCTCACTCACTCTCACACACATACTCATTCACTCTCTCTCTCTCACACACACACACACACACACACACACACACACACACACACACACACACACACACACACACATACTCTCTCACTCTCACACACATACACACTCTCTCTCTCTCTCTCTCTCTCTCTCTCTCTCTCTCACACACACACACACACTCACACACACCTCTCTCTCTCACTCACCCACTCACTCTCACACACACACACACACACACACACACACACACACACACACACACACACACACACACACACACACACACACACACATACTCACTCTCACACACATACACACTCACTCACTCTCTCTCACACATACACACTCACTCACTCTCTCTCTCTCTCTCACACACACACACACACACACACACACACACACACACACACACACACACACACACACACACACACACACACACACACACACACACACACACACACACACACACACACACACACACACACACACACACACACACCACACACACACACACACACACACACACACACATATCATACTCCCAAAAGCCAAGCTAGTTCCACAAAACCTATTTGTTAGTATAATTGTTTTGCTATCTTCATAACAATGTGTAATTAAAAAAATAGTATTATAAATGGTAAAGAAACATGGTCCATTTTTATAATACCATAGTTCTTTTTTTGTAAGGGACATTTGAATGTGTTTTTGATGTTACTTTGGTCATCCTGCTGTCTGCGTTCAGTGTATTTATGATGTTTCTCTGAGGTATTTATCAGTGGGTTGTTGTTTTGCAAGGCGGCTGATGAGATGCCCGCTAGAAAACACCATGCCAGGTCAACCCTCTCCTCATTATTGTCACGAAATCCTGAATGGTCTTTTGGGAATATGGGATGCTGGAAATTGTCTTTTACAGTTGTCGGTCAGACAGCTGACATCTCCGGGATCTGTTACTACTTTCCATGTAATCGATACATCCGCGTGCCCGCATTGATCCAGTGCCTTAGATGTTTATCTTGTTTTGTGAAAGAGGAAGCTCTTGCCGTGCCAACCAGGTTTCCATGCATGGGCACACATTTTTGGTTATTTATATACAAAATTAAGACATTGCATTGGTCTTTTTTAATTAAAACTCACATCCTGATGTCTTAATACTTCAAGAATAGATTGAAAATGAAATTAGCGGAAAGCAAAACCCAATTAAATCGCGTGTTTCCAGGTTATTCATCTCAGAATGATAGATTGCATAAGGTCAGTCATTGTTACAAGCCTTATATAAATGATTACGCCAGGGGAACGTCAGCAGCGGGGCCGTGGGCTAAATCTTCATTACTTTACAGTTCTGATAGAGTTTGTGCCCTGATAATGCAAGACTATTGCTGACAGAAACATGTTTATGAGTTTGATCCATTAACAACAAAGCATAAATGTAACTGGGTTTACACAAACCTGCAAATGTTTGCTAACTTTTTGTGTTTGAGGCCGAAGTGCTTTCAGACTGTCCATTTAGATGCTATACTCCCAGATTTCCCAGACATCCCTGGATTTATTCGCACTTATATGTCCCGTGGGCGCTTGAATTGATCGATCATAACAGCTGTATACCGTTCAAAAGTCTGGGGTCGTTAGATTAAAAAAAGAAAAATTGAAGTCTCTCATGCTCAACAAAGCTGCATTTATTTGAAAAGGGATGCACGATATATCAGCCACCATATCAGTATCACCCTATATGTTCATTTTTAATGTTATCATTATCGGCCCAATAAGAACATTTTATATTGCCGATATATTAAAGCCAATAAATAATGTATTATTTTCTTCAGCTGAGACACTTCAGATGTGCACTGTTCAACATGATGGTTCTCTGAATTGCTTGAAATATGATTGGAATCACTTCAAAAAGCAAAATACAGTTCAGTTCAACATTGTTCAACAAGTCTGTCATATCGGTTACATAAAACTATAATGAGAACATCATAATTGTGTGCTTGGGTCATGGCTTTTAATTATGAGACTTTTGTTTTTGTAATCAGGCTTTTAAAAATTATATAAAAATTTGGATTTAGATTTATCGGCCAATGTATCGGTTATCGGCTTTCAGATACATAGAATTATCGGTTATCGGTATGGACCAAAATTTTCATGTCTGTGCATCCCTATTGAAAAGAACTGTAAAAAAAGTAAAATAATATTACAATTTAAAATTGCTGTTTTCTATGTGAACATATTATAAAATATAATTTATTCCTGTGATCAAAGCTGAGTTTTCAGGATCATTACTCCAGTCTTCAGTGTCACATGATCCTTCAGAAATCAGTATAATATGATGATGTGCATTTTAATGGTTTCCTGTATAAACATTTTACATTTAGCTTCAAGCTTAAGAATTTTATAGCCGTTGACTTCTGCTGTTACTTGCCGCTGATTCTTTTCCACTTCGTTGGAATTTTTTAATGGCAGTATCAAAATGTAAATTACATGTTTCATCCACAAAAGCCACAGCTAATTTCTGGTTTCTCTGTTTGTTCCTCTGTAATTTCACTGTGATCTGCTGAGAGACATGAGCAACGGCTGTATAAACTAGCGTTAGCTGTTGTGTTACAGACCATTATAGGAAACGAGGCAAATCTGGCCAGAGATTCGTTTGGTAACAGGGTCTCATTTGCATTGCTCTGAGAGTCATGGAGACGTCACATTAATGAAACACCTCATTCGGCGCTGATAATAAGATTTCTTCTCTCTTTTCAGACCGACAGTGTGTTTAATCAGTACTGACACACAACCACCACCGGATCAAATACGTATTGTGCATCAATAAGGAAGGACGGGGCACGTTGTCACACTTTGCATTCAGGATATCTTTCGTTTTTTTATAGTCAGTTTTTGTGTAAGCATATATAAATTGAGTTTTGGCTACAAAAAAAGCTACAGTCATATCCCAGGACACAAATACATAAAATTATACAATATATGTCACACTATATAGAGTAAGTTGTCAAATAGCCTATTATGGGCTTTTAAGCAAAACATTAAGAAATTGTGTAAAATAACATAATTTAAAACATTTGTGACAACCGGCCCTGGAAACAATAATATATATATAGATATATATCCCCTCATTCATAGGGTAACTGGACTTTTGGTCCAAAACCTTATGAACTGACTGCAATATCCCGAAGCCCGTGTGACAACTAGCCCCGCTCTTGCTAGTTTTCTCCATAATGAAAATATCACTAATTTCTGTGAATCGGTTCAGTTGTCCATTTCAACAAATCGATTCAAAACTATTATTTGTTTGCATCCCACATATAATTGATGTATTAATATCATATTAAAGTATAGCTGTTCATTAACATGTATTGTTGTTTTAGTGCATATAAATAATATGCATAAATAAATATCATACTTCCTTATTCATTTGATGTGGAAAATATGCCTTGACTATTTAGTCCTTGCAAGAAACATTTTGAATATAATTGGCTACAAAGGTAGTTTAATTGAAATTATGAAAAAAGTAAATATAGCCTATAAATAGACTTTCTATCCAATACAATACAAAAGCATATAAACGTACTACAATATTCTGTACAGCTGCCCGTGTGACAACTAGCCCCGGTGCAAAATGAACTAGAAAAGATCACAATTACAATAATAAGGCTATTTTATACCCAGTTTGTTCCAACGTGCCAAATAAATGGTTTGCACTTGTCCCAGCATTCACAGTTGAAAGTCACACTGCACCCATTTCCCAGGAAGATTTTGTTTTATTGATGTGCGCTGTATGCTGTATAATGGTGTGAAATAAATCTCTTATGAGTGTTTTTTTCCTGGGGCCGGACTGGAGCCGTGTGGACTCATTAGCACATCCTCACACACACACACATCCTCACACACACATGTCCTCTGTCTCCTGCAGAGCTTGTCAGGGTTGGACACTGTCGCTAAAGCCATTAAGTCTGTCAGAGTCTTTCAGAGCTACAGCGTTTAGCATTCAGCAGCGTTTTTAATGGGCATGAACATACACGTGCAGGATATAAATGCTGACATGATGAAGGCACAACAAATATCGACAGGAGAAATGTTTAGGGTGTAATGCAACAAACTGCATGCTTTGTTGGGGATAAGAATCGGATTTTGTTTGGAAAATCTTAATCACACAGTGAAATTCAGCATCATTAAGCCATTAGCTACAAAACGTGTGTCTATATTTATTCCAGATGTTTATCATCTCTCCACTTATCTTGTGCTGGCAGCATGTTTGGATCTTCTAGTCCACAGGCCTTGGGTTTGAGATCTTGTTTTTGACTACAGTTTTATCAGCTTTCAGTTTTGTTTGAGGTTTAGAAGCAGAATCATTCTATTTTCATCATGTATCTGCCTCTAATTGTTTGTTATTCTTATGACTGATATGAAATTATTTTCCAGAAATTCACTGAGGGAAGGGAGGAATCTCTTCACTTTGAAGAAATGAGATTATAAACAAGATTTGACCTTGTAAACTCTAAATATTGCAGTCATAGAGGCCTGTTTTTTTTCCGATGCCTTTATGTAAGGCTGACACATTGAATATTCAGAATTATTTTGCCTGAAATTTTGAATATTGCAATGATTTTAATAAAAATTATTTTTTATTTGACTGTTAACTTTCCAAAAGTCTAAAATAGTCTCTAGATTATTTATACCTTTTGAAAGTATAATGCATTAAAACACATGGAAACAACCAATTTGAGATGTTACAAGGAATCTGCAAATATTATAATGCACTTTAATTTTGGTTACAGTAATTAAGAAAATGTATAATGCATTATAATGTACATTATAATTATTCATTGTACATAAAGGCTTTAAGTAAAGCGTTACCACATGTCTTGATTAGATAGGCTATTTATTGTATTTTAGTTCCCTTTCGAACGGTCACTTCGTATTGCGTAGCTATACGCAGTGGGGAAACTCCTTTTCCTCGATTTACTGAAGCCTTTATGTAAAGCACATTTGCAGCTGCACAGCTAGAACATGAGCGTCTGGCTCGCTCATAGGCTGCGCTGCGGCAACTGCACAGTCCCCGAATTCGCCATTATAGCAGATTTTACTCCTTCAGCGACAAACTTCACGTCTCTGACCATTTATTGAGCCTTCGCCGTCGAACAAGCCTTCAGCCTGAGCGAGCTACAGTTCAGCAGACGGCACATTTCACAGTGTTTCTCCTGACGCCGTCTCTCCTGTGGCTATCCGGCGATATCCTTTTCATTACTCATTGTATTCTGTGTGTTTTATCTGTACGAGCGTTGTTTCAAATGCCTCGTGTCAAGACCTGCGCCACGTGCGGATGCAAGCTGCACGAGGCGTACGAACACGCTAGCTGCATTTCATGCCTGGGACTTCACCACGTGGAGAATGCACTGTCTGCCGGCGGATGTGCGGCCTGCGAGAGCATGCCTATTTCCGTGCTGCGAACTCGGCTAGCCCTCTCCCGTGACGGCGACGCCGCCTCTCCCGCGCTTCCTTCTCCGGCCCTACTTCAGCCGAGGAAGAAGAAGCGCCGCAGCCAACGGCAACCGGAGAGCATGGATGTTAGTGAACGCACGCCGGCCACGTCCCCGCGTGCCTCACTGTCTCCAGCTCGTTCATCTCCGGTCCTGTTCGAGGGAGATCAGCGCCCCCCACGTGGCGGGCCTTGTCTCCTTCGGCGGGCCTAGCTAGCACGACGGCAGCCTGTCTATCGCCGCGTCCGAGGAAGAATGGCCGGGCTCTTTCGACCCCGTCATGGCTTCCCAGCCGACGCCCAACGCCTCAGCTACCAGGACTATCTCCGACGCGGAAATGCTTCGGATCCTGACGCAGGCCGTAGCGGACCTCGAGCTTGAGTGGGCCAGGTCCGCTGAACCCCCTCGAAGTCGGCTGGATGGCTGGTTTGTGCCAGGGCACCTCCTTATTCTACACGAGGCCCCGCAGTTTTCGCGACGCTCTCCTCCGTGGACGGAGCAGCGGAAAAAGGCTATGAGTCGTTGCCGCCCCTCGAAGAGGCGTTGGCCGCTCATCTCTGCCCGAACACAGCTGCTAGCTGGCGAACTAGAGCTATTCATCCCAACAAGCCGTGCCGTAGCACTTCAGCCCTCGCTGGACGCGCGTATTCCGCCTCCGGTCAGGCTGCATCGGCCCTGCACACGATGGCCGTGCTGCAGGTTTACCATGCCAAACTCCTCCAGTCTATGGACGAGGCTGGCCCGGTCCCTGAGGCCTTTTGGGACCTTCGAAGCGCCACGGACCTGGCCTTGAGAGCTACCAAGGCCACAGCGTAGGCTATCGGGAGGAATATGGCAAGTTTGGTCGTGCTCGAGCGCCACCTCTGGCTTACCCTCACTGACATTAAGGACGCGGAGAGAACGAAATTCCTCGATGCCCCAGTATCCAGCACCGGCCTCTTCGGCCCGGCGGTGAAGGGGTTCTCGGAGAGATACACGAGGCACAGAAAGTGTCCCAGGCCATGCGTCACTTCCTGCCTAAACGCTCTAGCTCAGCGTCGAGTGCTCACAAGCCAGCCCAGTCGACGCCACGGCCAACAAAGCCCACGAAACAGGCCTCTCAGCCCCGCCCTGCGGTTTATGCCCAGCGCCAGCCGATAGCAACCAAGCGCTTCCCGCTTCCCCGCAGCCAAGGCCCCAGACCAAGCGCCGCGCCCCACACAGCGCCGCCAAAGTCGTCCTAGCATGCAGGGGAAAGAGAGAGGGCACGGGTCCCGCACTCGCCGGACCACCCTCAAAGAAGCCAACAAAACTTCCCACAGCCCCCTGTTCAGTTCAGGCGGCTGGGGATTTTATTACTGTAAACAGGCCCGCAACAGTAAGCACGTTCTTGCAAACAAACGCCGTTTTCACGGCGACCCATATAAAGCAAAAAAAAGAGTATGTTTCACAAACACAACACGTGGGTTCACGGTCCCCCTTCATCAGGGCGGCCCCTCCCCCGTTGTAATACTGACTTCCCCACACGCAAATGCTTGTACAGTCAGTCCAATACTCTATGTGTGCACAAATCAAAATATAAGGGTATCAGGTCCCCCTTCACTAGGCGGCCCCCTGTTGTAACACTGACTTCCCCACACGCAAATGCTTGTACAGTCAGTCCAATACTCAATGTATGCACAAATCACAATATAAGGGTATCAGGTCCCCCTACATTAGGCGACCAGCCCGAATCTGTGTGTCAAGCCCTAGCCACACGGGTTCTAGCCTGGCAAGCTATCCCCGGTGTGTCGAGTTGGGTCATAAACACTATAAAGCGAGGTTACTCGCTCCAATTCGCTCGCAGACCCCCAATATTTCAGGCGGTTCTCGAGACTTTCGGTGAGAAGCAACGTGGGTCACGTGCTTCGCACCGAAGTACAGAATCTATTAGCAAAAGGGGCGATAGAATTAGTCCCCCCCGTGCTAAGACATATGGGTTTTTACAGCTGCTATTTTCTGATTCCGAAAAAAGACGGCGGTCTCAAACCCATTCTAGATTGGCTGAAACGTCGTGTGCCAACTCACGCATGGCAGTCATGCAACTTGCGCGTTATGGTAAATCACGGTTGTTTAAGAACCCTGATTCCCTGGCGGGCTCAGAACTGGTACCACGAGGGGGTGACAATGGGAACAATTTCCAGGAGGAAAGTGGTTCTTTCAAATGCGTCCAACCTGGGTTGGGGAGCGCTGCACGAGGGCATGCCTGCATCCGGCCTCTGGTCGAGCACGAAGCAGAGCTTACATATCAACTGTCAGGAGATGAAATCAGTTGGATTGGCCCTGAAGGCATTTCTGTCGAACCTCAGAGGTCACCACGTTTTAGTCCGCACAGACAATATGTCAGTGGTGGCCTACATAAATCGCCAGGGGGGCATCAGGTCAGGAAACCTGCATGCGATGTCGAGAGACCTCCTCTTATGGGTACAAACCAACCTGAGCTCTCTGAGAGCAGCGCATATACCGGGCGTCCAGAATGTGGGAGCGGATATGCTTTCACGGGGCAACACTCCCCTCGGCGAGTGGTCCCTGAACCCACAGACGGTCAGTCTGATATGGAAGGTGTTTGGCGAGGCCGAAGTCGACCTGTTCGCCTCGAGAATCAACACCCACTGCAAATTGTTCTTCTCGAAGGACAGGGACGCGCTGGCCCATGCCGGGCCCAACCGTCCCCTTTATGCCTTTCCCCCCGTCTCAATGATTCCACAAGTCATCAAACGGGTCAGAGAGAGCGGGTGCCCAGTCCTTCTGGTGGCCCCTCTCTGCAAAACCAGACCGTGGTTCCCGGAACTGGTTCAGTTATCGGACACAATCCCATGGCCTGTCTCACTGAGGAAAGACCTCCTCACACAGGCGAACGGGACATTGTGGCATCCGAGACCCGATTTATGGGCCCTCCATGTTTGGCCCCTCAACGGGTACCCAAAGACCTTCCTGAGAAGGTCTTAAGCACTATATCTGAAGCCAGGGCCCCGTCGACTTGGCGCTTTTAGGCTTCAAAATGGTCAGGTTTTTCCAGCTGGTGTTCGAAAAATCAGGCTGACCCAGAGTCATGTAAGATATCTGTGGTTCTCTCATTCTTACAGGAGCTGCTGGATGCGGGTCGCTCCCCGTCCACGCTCAAAGTGTATGTGGCAGCCATAGCAGCACATCATGTTCTGGTGGCTGGCCAGTCACTGGGAAGAAACAACCTGGTCGTGAGATTCCTTAAAGGTGCTAGGAGAATGAACCCCTCCAGACCTCCATCTGTGCCGTCTTGGGACCTCTCCGCGGTCCTGGGGGCTCTGAAAGGTCCGCCTTTCTAACCACTCCAATCGGTTGATCTAAAACCCCTCTCGCTGAAGACCGCTCTCCTTATGGCGTTGGCATCTATCAAGCGAGTGGGAGATCTGCAGGCGCTCTCTGTGAGCCCTGCATGTTTGCAGTTGGGTCCAGATGACTCCAGAGTCATCCTCAAGCCCAGACATGGTTACGTTCCTAAAATGCTCTCAACACCGTTCAGAGCACAGGTGGTGATGTTATCAGCCCTCCCTCCTTCTGCAGAGGATGGAGAGGTTAATCTTCTCTGCCCTGTCAGAGCGCTGAGAATCTATCTGGAGTGTTCTGCGTCTTTTAGACAATCAGAACAGCTTTTTGTCTGCTTTGGTGGTAGATCGAAGGGGGATCCAGTCACTAAGCAAAGACTGTCTAGATGGATAGTGGATGCTATTTCTATGGCTTATACCGCAGCGGGTCAAGTTTGCCCTATAGGCATCAAGGCCCATTCGACCAGAGGTATGGCCTCGTCATGGGCTTGGTCATCTGGCATTCCCATTAGTGATATTTGTGATGCGGCCTGCTGGTCCTCGCCTTCCACATTTATGAGTTTTTATAATATGGAAGTGCCTTCCCTGCAGGCGAAGGTGCTTTCGGTATGATTAAGACCCGTCGGTGGCCGGTCTTGTCATATATTACTGTGCACAATCACATTCACATATATATATAAAACCCGCTGCCGGCCGGTTGTATTTCATGCATAAACCTGCTGTTGCTGGTTATATTTACACATATAAAACCCGCTTTCGGCCGGTTATATGACATATATAAAACCCGGTTTCGGCCGGTTATATGACATATATAAAACCCGCTTTGCCGGTTATATGACATATATAAAACCCGCTTTGCCGGTTATATTCCATACATATATAAAACCCGCTTTGGCCAGTTATATTCCATACATATATAAACCCGCTTTGGCCGGTTATAATTTCATATATAAACTCACTTGACTGGTTATATGTTCGTATACTAATAACCCCGACAGTGTCTGGGTTCATTGGTGTAGTATATTAGGTTATTTCTAACTGATACTATTTTAGACCTGACGGTGTCTGGTCTTTTTATACATAATTATGCGGTTATGGCTTGTTCTGTATGCTCAGGGGTCCTGAGTTGTAGTGGCAGCCAGTTACTCAGTGCGGCGTTTTGCATGGCGTCCCCACTGCGTATAGCTACACAATACGAAGTGACCGTTCGAAAGGGAACTACTCGGTTACTCACGTAACCTCAGTTCCCTGAGTTAGGGAACGAGTATTTCGTAGCCAGCCGCACTATGGTAACATGGCAAGTTGTCGCTTCAGTCGTTAAACCTGCTATAATGGCGAATTCGGGGACTATTATAGACTGAGGTCACGCCCCCTTGGCGCCCGCGCCATTGGATGTGAAGTTGCCGCAGCGCAGCCTATGAGCGAGCCAGACGCTCATGTTCTAGCTGTGCAGCTGCAAATGTGCTTTACATAAAGGCTTCAATAAATCGAGGAAAAGGAGTTTCCCCACTGCGTATAGCTACGCAATACTCGTTCCCTAACTCAGGGAACTGAGGTGACGTGAGTAACCGAGTAGTTCTTGCATGAAACATTTTGAATATAATTGACTACAATGGCAGTTTGATCAATATTATGGTTTCTGATAAAAAAAACTGGCAATATTGGTATGTAATTTTTTAGTACCATAATTGAGTTAATTTGTTTATGTAGTAAATTTTAACTTTATTATTCAAAGTCTAGGAAGGTCTAATGCATTCTTCATGTATCAGGTTGCGTTTCTATTCAGCGCATGCTTTCCGTCCTTGGAAAATTTCACACTTTGAACCCCAAGCCAAAATGGTTGCACAGCAAAACTATCTCTTTCTTTTTTTGCTTTTGGATAACAAAATAAAGGGATAGTTCGGCCAAAAATGATATTTAACCCATGCATTACTCACCCTCAAGCCGTTCGAGATGCATATGTCAATCTTGTTTCAGACGAACACATTTTCAGTTATTTTAGAAAATGTCTTAGACCCTTCAGTGGATATAATGTGAAGCAATGGGGTCCACCTCCTTCAAGTCCCAAAATGTGCATACATCCTTCACAAAAGTAATCCATCCGGCTCCAGGGGGATAAACGAAGGCCTTCTGAGGGTAATACGTGCGGTTTTGTCGTAAAAATATACATATTTAAAACTTTATAAATGAAAATATCTGACTTCCGGCAACGATCGACGCGCGTTCACGGGTGATGGAAGTCGGCGTACGAGGTAGGACGTAGCATAGGAACCGTCGTGACGTAGAACGAACGCGCCTGCGCAGCCAGAGAGCAGAGCAAAATAGTTTTGTTTGGCTCTGCTCTCTGGCTGCGCAGGCGCGTTCCTACGCTACGTCCTACCTCGTACGCCGACTTCCATCACCCGTGAACGCTAAGACATTTAGAGTCTAAGACATTTTCTAAAATAACTGAAAATGTGTTCGTCTGAAACAAGATTGACATATGCATCTCGAACGGCTTGAGGGTGAGTAATGCATGGGTTAAATATCATTTTTGGCCGAACTATCCCTTTAAACCCAATGCATTATCTTCACTTCAAAGGGCTTTTCAGAGTGCTTGTGTTGCTGGATTATTTTCCATCAAGCTGATCAAACAAGATGAAGATCAAAAAACCTGTAAGAGGAACTGTGCATAAGTCATGCTGGGATCCTGGGGTTTGTTTTCACCTCCGTGTCACCTCTATTGTAGAGGAATTAATTTGATCTGGATGTGTCCCGGTGCTGTCTGATCCGAGAACAGCACATTACAGCTTTGATAAATTACCCTAAAGCATCTACTTTAAGGAATATCGTGGGTGAGATTGACCTTGATGTCTTTAGACAGCATCTATGCCATGCTGATTATCACAAACTATAACTTTGAGATCTACAAATTGTTTCTGAAAGAAAACAGGAACAGCCATAGAAGTCACTTGAAAATGATAGTCTCAAAAGGATGAATTATACACTTTTATAGCTCAAATGGCACAATTATTTGTTGAATTCACCGTATTCATTGCAATTATTGTCTGGGCAGTATGTTTCAAATGCTGTCAATTAATTTTTTATTTGTAAAGCACTTTTTTAAACAATACATAGACCTTTACAAAAATGTCCATAGATGTTGCAATTTGGTTGGTGAGGTGTTCTGAGGCAATTTTAGTTTCCATGGTGTTGTCTTACTTTTAAGGTAAATCCCCCCCCCCCCCCCAAAAAAAAAACTGGTAAGAAATCGAGATCAGAGCAATAGTAATACTTGCCTTGTAATTACTTATATATTTAATCAAATCAGATCAAATTCTTGTGCAATTCACATCATGCTAGAATTTATCAAAATGGTTTATTGTGCATGTGGTTGTTTAAACCTGCATCTTAAAGAAGGATCCACCAATTTTCAACCCGCTTTGTGTTGTTACAATGTTGGTTGTATATGTAAAGGAAAGATGTTTGCTCTTTCTCTGTATTCCCTGGACTGAGAAATTCCAGTATATTTGTCAGCAAAAGTCCGCTGGATGACGCAAAACTTCTGACAGCTCCAGGGCTTTCGTGAAAACTACAGTACTTCCACATTTTGTTCCCGCTCATGGACTGTCAGATCGACTAAAGGTTGTTAATAAATTTATTCTAAAATCCCCCTGTGGTGAATATTAAGCTTTCAATGTAGTTTATTTGTCTATGTGGTGTTTTAATATGCTTTAAGACAAACCATGTGTAAATTCATAAGTCGACAGCATTGCTGAGTATTTTCTCCCTAAAACTGCAGTGAACCAAAGACAGTCTCAAAAACACGGTTTGAAATCGCTGGTGTTTCTGACGTCACAAACTACCTTGTAACCAATCAGATCAACGAGTGGATCTCTGAGCTGAATGAGTGAGTGGAGGCGGGGCTCATTTGCATATTCATAGAACCGCGTATACTAAATGAGGCAAGGGTGTAGAGTTACATTCATGCTATTTTAAGGCATGAAGACATTTTTTTCAAGAAAAAAAAAACACTTAAATATGTCATTTTGGTGATCAAAGATGAGTTTTAAGGGATAAAATTATTGATTACAGGGGGACTTTAAGAGTAGGTTAGTCACTGAAAATGTTATTATTTTCGATTAACTCTCCATATTTCCGATTCTTTGCAGCCTTCAGCCACTGCCTACAATGCGCTGTATTGTAACTCTTTGAAGAAAAGGAACAATACAAGTCGACACTGTTGTGAGTAAAAGTTTGCTAAGAAGTTTTCCCTACTCAAGCAAGACCGTGTTTGAATCAAGCCTATTTAATAGAGCGCAACAGTCGATTTCCGGAGGTAAAAACTCCATTAATTTCCTCCATTGGGAAATAATACCTTAAAGGGATAGTTCACCCAAAAATGAAAATTCTGTCAGTATTTACTCACCCTCATGTTGTTCCAACCCTGTAAGACCTTCGTTCATCTTCGGAACATGAATTAAGATATTTTTGATGAAATCTGAGAGCTGGATCACTCCTCCATTCTAGTCCATAGGCTTCTTCAGGGATTGAAACTTGCCGGCCTCGAAAAGTTATTAAAGACATCGATAAAATGTGACTACAGTGGCTCAATCTTAAGTTTATTTAGCGATGAGAATACTTTTTGTGCGCAAAAACAAACATAAATAACGACTTTATTTCAACTATTAATTTCCTTCTCTGTGGGCCTGCAGTGAAGAATACATATAAATGTTAAGAGGTTTTCTTGATGGTCCTATTTAAATGAGCATTGGTTGATTGTTGATGTTTAATGCATGTTGTAGGCACCACATATAATTGCATATTGCAAATACAATTTGTTTTGTCCACCTAACAAGCAAATTGTAAGATCTGTCTGGCTTTGAGCAGAATTGTGAACCCGTTTCTCCAGCATGAGTAAATAGCAAAACTTAATTTATATTATATATGAGGGTTTTTTGTTGCCAGTGGGTCTTATTTCATTTCTCCCTGGTTTTCTTGAATCAATTCGAGCTCTTACTTTCAGTCACAAGCTCAGTCTGACGTCACGACTCCCCGTGTTGCTGCGCAGAGTCGCAGACGTGAGACGATTGCCAATTTCTCTCCCCGGCTAGTCTGATACAAACACACTCTCAGGACGAGCGTTAAAGCTCAGCCGGCGTGTGCACTGAATAGCAAACAGCTCTCCATTGACACCGAAGGGTTCACACGGCGACTGTCAATCACTCGTCAGGGTCTCTCCTCTGACTGCATTACATGCTGCGTTTAATGAAGTGCCCTTCCAAGTGTTTGTCTCATCTGATGTGCTCACAGTTAGATATATGCACGCTCCAGAAACTGCTCCAATAGTGACGCTAACAGCTGCCTAAGACAGTAGTGGTGAATTAAAGGGGACATGTCATGGAAAACAGGGTTTTTCTTGCTGTTTTGAAATTAGATTTTGTTGTAGGGTACTATGTAGACATACTCGCATATGTTCACGCTTAAAGTCCCCCTGTACTCAATCATTTTATCCCTTAAAACGCATCTTTCATCACCAAAATTACATATTTAAAAAACATTCCTTGAAAAAAATGTCTTTATGCCTTAAAATATCTTGACTGTAACTCGACACCCTCGCCTCAGTAAGTATATGTGGTTCTATAAATATGCAAATGAGCCCCGCCTCCACTCACTCACTCAGCTCAGAGATCCACTCGTTGATCTGATTGGTTACAAGGTAGTTTGTGACGTCAGAAACACCAGCGATTTCAAACCTTGTTTTTGAGACTGTCTTTGGTTCTCTGCAGTTTTAAGGAGAAAATACTCAGCAATGCTGATAACCGGAAAGTTTGCAGTCTGATATGATTTCTGGTCTGTGGCGAGTCGATCATATGATCCGCTCTGTGTTTTCGTGTCTGCAGCGTTTCTCGTGACACAAACATGAAACCAGACTTCATTCGCCACAATGGAAAGCACATATACACTGTTTGAATTGTTCCCCATCCCCTATATAGTGCACTGTGTGCCGGTCACATGTGGAAAATAGTAAATGTGTAAAGAGTGAACGATTTTAGCCGCAGCTTCAGCATCTATTTATAGTGTAGGGGGCGGAGCTTCAGATTCTAGAGAGCATTTGATTGGACAGGAAATCTGATAAGAATCTGAAGTGCAGAGTGATGTCATCAAAATCATTGATCCATATTGGTGGACACGAGAAACTGTAAGTTTTGAATGCCTATATCTTATAAATGTGAATTTTGTCATTGTTTTAGAGCACATTAGATAACAGTAAGGCTGACATATTCA
>NW_027508866.1:35537500-35570000 GCF_051911475.1 Siphateles boraxobius
CTATCTTTAATTTTTCAGGACTTTTAAACTTTTTCAAACTTTTGTAACTTTTTTCTTTCACTCAACATTCAAAATTTGCCTTGACAAACTTTGCTTTTCCACTTAAAATTAGATGGATTTTTAATTAATTTTGAATTCTACATCCTTATATGCAAATTCAGATTTCAATTTTACATCTTGTTTGCTACCTCAGTCCAAATCCAAATCAAATTCAGGAATTAAGTTGAAATTCTAAAGGCATTCTCAATTCAATTCTGAATGACGAACGGACTTGCTTCCCAGATAAGTCATATTTGTTGGCCTGGAAATAATATATATTTCACGGGGCTGAAAGAAATGTATGAATGTAAAAAACGAATAGTTTTAAGACCTAATTAACATACCAAGGATGAACAAAATCGGTGCAGCAACACTTCTTTAAGCTCGCCTGATTCGACACCGATTAACCCGTCTGTCTTGTAGAACGTGACTATAGAGACACACAAGACTGTGATGAGACACGTTCGAATAACCTCCAGGAAAACAATGCAGTAGAAAATGACTATGAGACCTGCTGGATCTAAATTTAAACACCAGAATGTTACCAAGAGGAAGTATTTGGAGGAAGGAGCATTGTTTATATGCATGTTGTTTTCCAGTATGGACACACGGGTGAAATGGGATGCGTATAGTTTCCAGGGCTCAGAATAGCTTGGAAGATTCCTCCATGAGAGTGATGTTATAAACGGCACAGCGGCATCAGGTTTCAACCGTAGTCACTTCCGCAAATCAAACAATGCAGGCGGACATGCTGCTGGGTCACGCTTGTGTGTGTCTGATTCAAATATGGCTAGACTATTCAGGCATGGAAAGTGTGTTGTGTCAAAGGAAGCCCTAAAGAAATGTAAGTTATACTTGTGAACCCGAAGAACTGTTTGCATGCAAATGGAGCTGTTCGGTATAATTGCATTTGGCCTTGCAGAAAATAGACCCGGAAGCAGGTTTTATAGGACATGACCTGTCAATTATTTTCGCAATGCTTTATGCATCACTTAGTAGGGTATATTTATATATATTAAATATATGCTTTGCAAGGTTTCGCATAAGCATGTCTATTTTGATGCCTTTGTTTTCTGTGATGTATCCAGCATTGTTGGACATTCTTTTGAATTGTCACCAATATAATGTCAGCATATGGCATACATAGATGAGATTTTGGCATAATAATAATAATTTTTTTTACTAAAATTATTATTTTAGTTGAGAACTATAAAGCAATCAGTAATGTTTTGCATGGTGTGTGTCAGTTTTCCAGAAAATGTATGTTTATGAAGTTGCATTATACTGTAGCTGTTTAATCTTTAGCAAAGAGGGAGAAAATTGTAAAGAGAACTTAGTTTTTTACAATCACTGGAACACATTTCTCAATAAAGGCCACTTTTTAAAAGCTCTTCACAGTTCTCCTAACCACTTTTCAGCTTGGCCAGGAGTTCATTTCACATTCAAAATGCATTAAAACTACCAAACACTTAATTCATGTCTCAAATCAACTCATGCTTCCAGAAAACTAGCAACGGTTTTACACAAAAAACACACTTTGTCACTCATTAAAGCTGCAGTAGGGAGTTTTGAGAAAATGTTGACTTAGCCTGAAAATTTGAACAAGCACAACTTACAGGTCCAACCCCCTTGCTCTCTGCTACGCTACAGCCCTCCCTCCACAGCTCCTCCCCAACAGCTCCTCCCCCACAGCTCCTCCCCCACAGCTCCTCCCCCACAGCTCCTCCCCCACAGCTCCTCCCTCCACAGCTCCTCCCCCACAGCTCCTCCCCCACAGCTCCTCCCTCCACAGCTCCTCCCCCACAGCTCCTCCCTCCACAGCTCCTCCCTCCACAGCTCCTCCCTCCACAGCTCCTCCCTCCACAGCTCCTCCCTCCACAGCTCCTCCCTCCACAGCTCCTCCCCCACAGCTCCTCCCTCCACAGCTCCTCCCCCACAGCTCCTCCCCCACAGCTCCTCCCTCCACAGCTCCTCCCTCCACAGCTCCTCCCTCCACAGCTCCTCCCTCCACAGCTCCTCCCCCACAGCTCCTCCCTCCACAGCTCCTCCCCCACAGCTTCTCCCCCACAGCTCCTCCCCCACAGCGGAGCCCCCACAGCTCCTCCCTCCACAGCGGAGCCCCCACAGCTCCTCCCCCACAGCTCCTCCCCCACAGCTCCTCCCCCACAGCTCCTCCCCCACAGCTCCTCCCCCACAGCTCCTCCCCCACAGCTCCTCCCCCACAGCTCCTCCCTCCACAGCTCCTCCCCCCACAGCTCCTCCCCCACAGCGGAGCCTGCCGTGAACGCGCAGGCTAGTAAGCAGGACCACCGATGACGGCGGATTATATACAGTTATGGAACATTCACTAATAGGGACGAAACATCAACAATATGCTTTAAATTGACTATGGCCTGCCCATACTTTGACTACAAACTTGGTCCTCAAATCATTATGTATTTTGCAATACATGTAACTTTATAAGGTTGCACTCTTTCTATAAGTTATAGCTACTAAGATAACGTTAAAGGATTAGTTCACTTTAAAAAAAAACTTTTGCTGATAATTTACTCACCCCCATGTCATCCAAGATGTCCATGTCTTTCTTTCTTCAGTCGAAAAGAAAATAAGGTTTTTGATGAAAACATTCCAGGCTTTTTCTCCATATAATGGACTTCAATAGGACACAAACGTTTCGAGGACCAAATGATAGTTTCAGCGCAGCTTCAAAGGGTTTTAAACAATACCAGACGATGAATAAGGGTCTTATCTAGCGAAACGATCGGTCATTTCAAAAATAAATAAAAAACTTTAAGTTTTATAAGCACAAATGCTCGCCTTGCTCTGTTCTGTGATGCACGTTCGTGATCCTGTTCGAACTCGTTCATCAAAATGAACAAATCTTTTTTCGAGTCATTCGTTCGTTGAATGAACCAAATGACTCCGAAAAAGACTTGTTCAAAATGAACAAATCTTTTTTCGAGTCATTTCGTTCGTTGAATGAATGAAATGACTCGAAAAAAGATTAGTTCATTTGGATGAACGAGTTCGAACAGGAGAGTCACGAACGACGGTACGCGCTCGCGCTGTGCAAGAGAGGGGTGATCAGTGCGTACACGAGCGTGATTGACACTGCTAAGACATTCCTCCTGGCTCTGATTGGTTGTTTCTGACCCGGGAGCGGTGTATTTCTGCAAATGGCAGTAGGACCACAGGGAGGTGCCAGAGGAGCTTGATTTTTTTCATAGATTATCTGTCTCATATTCTACTTTCAGCATATAATGAGAGTTTTAACAAATATTTGTTTACAAAAGCTACCTACTGGAGCCTTAAACAATAACAATAATAAAACATGACAATTTATAGTCCATTTTTTTAATTACAGTACAAACATTTTTATATAGGGATGAATTTTAAAGACACCTGTGTATGTTTTCAGCTTCATTTAATTGTTTTGAAAGTATTTCATTTTTTAAATTGGAAATATATTACAATATGGCATTACTGCAGAAATGAAGTGGATTTCTGGCTTACAGTTTTAAAAAGACTATGTAAACGTGCAAATTGGCCTGACAGAGTTTTGCTGGTGTTTGTGTCTAAGTGAGAAATGACAACTATGAGAAATTCATGTCTCATGAAAGATGTCTCATTGAATGCATTTTGTGTCAAAGCAATGATGAATGAGCCACAGTTTAGCTCACATGCATTAATGTTTTGAAAAATTGAGAATCATCCTAGTGATTTTAAAAAACAATCTTTATCTTTATTCAGCTCCAGTTTGTATCCAGCCTCTCACGGAGACTTCAGATGCCCCAACGCCTGTGAAGAGACGACTCGACGCCTGTGAAGAGACGACTCGACGCTTGTGAAGAGACGACTCAAAGCCGGCGATATGTTATGCCATAAATTACTACTTGATTAACTAACCGTATTTTTCTATGTACATTTCTGAAATGCACTTTCTGTAAAGCTGCTTTGAGACAATGTGTATTGTGAAAAGAGCTATACAAATAAATTTGAATTGAATTGAATTGAATTTTTACCTTAGCAAATGCATTGCTCATTTTTGTACTTGTACTTTACTTCACATCTTACTAGATTATAGTATTTTATTTTATATTTGCCCGCAAGTATAAATAGTAACAATAGCAATAGTAACAGTGATGCTTATCTTAGTAAACACCACTAACAAGCTAGTGCAAAAAAAATAACTAAAACAACTTCTCCAAACTACAAGAACTCTCTCGAAGCTCGCCTATCAATTCAGATGTTTCCTTATGCTTATAAAATGCATTTAATTAGAGCTTCTGCAGTTCTGTTCACACTTTCAGTGCAAGACTTGACAGGTCGGCTGTGAAACACTGGCTGTGTTTTCTGCAGGCCGTCACACACCCTGCAGTCATTAAAGGTGTGGAGAAATGTGCCATCTTCACCCCTCGACTGATCCCAAACCTGCTGGAAGATGATCTTTACTATATCTGATCGACACAGCTGGGTCTACATACAACAAATCTTGCTATATGTAGTGAGAAGTCTAGCAGCACCAATAATCAATGACACTGTGTTCTTTTACATGCGAGTCGAACATTTTCTTAGCCTTATATATTATATTGTTTTTTTTAAAGTTGTTCTATTATTGAGTTGAATTATTATTTTATTTTTATTGAATATTTTTTACTTTTACAGTGAAATATCTAATTTTGTTGAATATTTCAATTTAGTAACAATAATACAAATTTTACTGTACATTACTATTGATATTATTTTTTATAGTCATATTGATATATAATCACAAAAATTTTTAGACAAATTGTGCAGCAAACCTGGAGCTTAATTTCATATTTTTTAAATTGCATTTTTAATCACAATTTTCTTCTTATCTTACAGCCCTAGCGAGAAGTACTTATTTGTATTTATATTTATGGATTTGGACCAAAATTGCGAGATTTGTCTTTTTCTGTCATTTTTATATCTGCTAGTAAGATAATTTAGTCAACTTTTAGGAATAAATTAGCATATAGATGACCTCAGAGGTAATTAATATAAACTAATGGTCCAGTTTTGATCTGTTGGGTTCTCCCTTGAGGATTGCGGTGGTGTTTGTAAGGTTTGGACGTGCCAATGGGAACAGCTCAGTGTTGATGGATGTGGACCGCGGCAGAGAGGACTCTGGGTGTTGGCTGCGTTTCACAGCATTGTTCTCCAGCTTTGCTCTCTCCAGGAGGAAGCCCCTGCCACACTTTTTTTTTTCCTTCCCAGAGTTCTCCTTGGCGTGCTCTTAACACACTGTGGGTCTTTCAGGATACAACACAACCCCCCCACCCCCCCACACGCCTTCCTTTCCTCACCTCCTCCATCGCTCCAGTAAAAGCTCTTCCTCCTTCCCAGTCAAGCATCACAGTGAAGCCCTGCCAACTGCACAGCTGGTACTACCATCCACGACTTCTGCCAAGAAAGAGATGTTTACCCTGAGCCGCTGTCCCTAATAGACTGGCATATTGTGTTAAAGTGTTTGTGGAAACTTTATGGTTTGTTATAAACCATGTATTACAATGATATTACTTAGTTTAAAGGGGATCTTGGCAAATATTTCAACTTAATAAAACCGTTTAGAAATCATTTGGACGGTTAAATAACAAGTCCGGTGACTTTCCCCGCTCCCCCTTGTGTTTCCAGGCGGAAAACCAACCTTGCAGCATGAGGACTAACGTCCCGGTAAGATGGAAATAGGAAGTCACGTGAGAAGCAAGAACGAGTGAGAAACACGAACTGCTTTCCAGGTAATTCGACATTAACACACACGCCGACCTCAATGTGTATAATGTATTATCACCTCGGTAGACATACTCCACACGATAAAGTTGGCCGGCTCTGATAATAACAAATGCACATGAGCAGCGGTAGAAAGGAGGAGGAGTGGCTGCAAGTGAGTTTTTTTTACGACAGTGTTGTGAAATATACGCCTCACAGCTGTAGGGGGAGCTCGATGAGAAAACATGTGACAACAAAAGTGGAAATCAGTGAAGAAATAGTTAGAGTTGCCAAGTTCCCCTTTAAAGGGATATATATATATATATATATATATATATATATATATATATATATATATATATATATATATATATATATATATATGTGTGTGTGTGTGTGTGTGTGTATGTATTGTGTGTGTGTATATATATTGTATATTAGGGTGTGTACCGGTACACAAACATGACGGTTCGGTACGTACCTCGCTATTGGAGTTACGGTTCGGCACGGGTTCGGTACAGCATGGGGGAGAAAACTAAACACAATTTTTTTTCTTTTTTAGATTAAATAGTTTTTTTTAACAAATGTGTATTTGTGTTAAAATAAATTCTATTATAATTAATTTTCATAAGGATAAAAAAATATATCTTTGCTAATGTTGTAAACTAGAGGGAGCCCTTAATTACACATTAGTATAATATTAAAGGTTACAATTAACAACAGAGCCCTAATTATTTAATGTAATTGCTATTTATTTTTAGATATAGTAATCAACACACAAATAAAATAAAATAAAACATGTACAGCACAAAAGGCAGGTTTTGCATTAACTTAAAAATCTAATTACAAAGTTATTTCCAATTCATTTTTGAGATAATTTACACAGTGGTTGTGTCATAATTAGTTTTCATGATGAATTTTTTAAACATACATTAATCAAGACATTACTAACAGGTTAAGTATATATAATGAATAGGCTAATTTAGTGCATATATAATAATAATAATAATAATAATAACTTATACTTATATAGCGCCTTTCACGGGACCCAAGGACGCTTTACATATAGCTACATAAGGAATAAAGAATAAGGAAGATAATATAATAAAATAAAATAAGAAATAAGTAGATAATAATAATTAATCAGTCCTGGTTAAATGCCTTTGTAAAGAGGTGGGTTTTTAGAAGGTTTTTGAAAATGTCCAGAGAGGGAGCATTTCGGATGTCTGCAGGAATAATTCCAGAGGGTAGGGGCTGCGACGCTGAAGGCTCTGTCCCCAAAAGTCCGCAGTCTTTTGTGGGGGACAGAGAGCAGGCCCTTGTCAATGGACCGCAGGTTCCGTGAGGGGATATAGGGATGGAGAAGGTCCAGTAGATACCGGGGGGCAGTTGCATGAAGAGATTTATACGTGAGGAGCAGGATTTTGTAAGTGATGCGAAATTTGACCGGGAGCCAGTGTAGCTGGGTGAGGATTGGTGTAATGTGCTGCCAAGACCTAGTGTGTGTTAGAACCCTGGCAGCCGAGTTCTGGACGTATTGTAGTCTTTCAAGAATCTTACTGGGTACCTAATACAGGACACCATTGCAATAGTCCAAGCGAGAGGTGATGAACGCGTGAATGAGTGACTCAGCCACAGGGTCTGAGAGTGATGGTCGTAGTCTGGAAATGTTTTTGAGGTGGTAGAAGGCAGATTTAGTAATGAGTTTGATGTGTGACTGAAAGGAGAGAGCGGAGTCCAAAATGACACCAAGGTTGCGGACTTCCTTGGAAGGAAAGATGGAGCAACCATCCACTTTGAGGATTAGACCACCTACCCTCGAGAGTAGCGGCTTGGGAGCCACAACCAATAGCTCTGTTTTGCTGCTGTTCAGCTTGAGTAAGTTAGATGACATCCAGATTTTTATTTCATTCAGACAGTCAATAAGCGATGGTGGAGGGAGCTGAGTGGATGGTTTGGTGCTGATATACAGCTGTGTGTCATCAGCATAACAGTGGAAACTAAGACCATGGTGACGTATTATCTGGCCAAGGGGCATCATGTAAATGGTAAAAAGGAGGGGCCCAAGCACAGAGCCTTGAGGCACATCTTGTTTGACTGGGGCCGGGGGTGAACTGCAGTCTCTAAAAGTAACAAACTGTTCCCTATTTGAGAGATATGACTGGAGCCAGGAGAGTGCTGAGCCGGTGAGGCCAACACATTCAGATAGACGTTTAAAAAGGATAGCATGGGACACTGTGTCAAAGGTGCTTCTCTATATAAGATGCTTCTCTAGAGTTCATAGCGAACTAACCTGCTGTAGACACTAAATGTCTGAGGTAAATGTAATGCTACATGAGATATTATTCTTAAGCTGTTTTTATTATTATTGTTACTGATATCTTTTCCCAGTTGAAACACTGGTTGAGAGATGTAAACATATTGATCCATCGTCTCTTCTTCTGTGCTTTTTACTGTTAGCAAACAGCATTGCCCCCTTCTGGATTGGAGTGTGAATCACCTGTGACTGAATGTACAACGCTATCTCATGACCAATTCGTATGAATCCATATGAGTGATTAAAAAGTGGCTAATTCGTACGAATTCTTACGACCTCACTCGTACTATACTCGTACGACCTCACTCGTACTCGTATTAAATTTGTACGATTTGTCTAAACACGCGTGATGGGTAGGTTTAGGGGCGGGTCAGGGGTAGGTAATTCATACGAATTTGGTAACTCGTAAAATATGTACGAATTAGTAAATATTTTACAAATAATATAAATTTTTATTTGTAAAATTTTACACCATATAAAATTCGTACAAATTGCCGTGAGATCGGGTTGGAATGTATTTGTCGTGCGACTGCACGCACCGAACCATGACATCAGTACCGTACGGTTCGGGATGAATACATGTACCGTTACACCCCTATATATATATATATGTATATAAGTGTGTAAAATGTTTGCAGTTCATGCAGTTATATAGACTTGAACTTGTGCATATACAGTACATCGTCTGTTTTATCGTCAATCTGATTTATGAGCCATAATGTATGATTTTATATTTTTTGCCTCCTTTTATCCTCTATTTTTGCTCCCTCTATTTTTCCAGTTCTGGAGGTGCTCTACATAAAATCCGAGTGTGAAATGAGTTAACACATATGCTTAGGCGCCATCAGTGCAAATGGCATGACTCACGTCCTCAGAGAACATCAGCAGTGATTTTAAAATGTATAATCTCATTTATGCAGCAGCACTAAAGGAAGACATTACCTGTTTTCTGCATAATTTTCTGCACACCTCAGTATCAGCCTCAGTGAGTTTAATGATTAAACAGTGAAATGGGCCGTCACATCCTGAGCTCAGAAAATAGCACGGGGCCGGGGATTAGAAACACGTTTAGCAGAGGAAATTGGATGGAGATGCCTAACAATGTTGTATGTTAGGGAAGGTTATTGGCACAAGTGGATGGTGTGTGAATTATAGGGAGAATTTTATGCGGTTGCACCCGATTCGCTAAAGGAATTATGTCCAGTTACGGTGCTATTCGCCAGAATGTGTGTACTGAAAATAATAAGAATGACTTAATTTAAATGTGCATACTAGCGCTGATAGCATCTGCAATGAAAGAAGATTGGTGTAGAAGAAAGTTTCAAAATTGGTTACAATTAAACAGCAAGTAACACATTGAATAAAATGCACTCATCTTTTTTCCCTATGGTGACAAATATATCCAAGTTAAACAGCTTCTGGAACAAGAACAAATGTGGGCGGGGCTTGATTTTGTCTGTGGGGAATTGATTGGATGGTTGTGGTTTGCTATTGGTGGATCTCATGTGAGTGACAGTTTGGCCCCGCCCTCATCATCAGAGAAGAGATGTCACTGCAAGAACTTTATACAGTTATTCTGAATAAAGATTATGAGGCATATGAATTTAAACTAATAATGATGTTCACGAATAAATCATTTATACAAACATATTCCTTTAGTCTTTGTTTTAAAACATTTTTACTTTGTGGTTTGCTTTTGTTTAGTGAAATTCCTCATTTTAAAGGGGTCACGACATGAGAAATAAAATTTGCCTTGATATTTTGCCTTATAAGAGGTCTTTATAACATTAAAACATCCTGCAAGTTTCATAGCTTAAAACGTCCTCTTCATTTTTAGCAAAGCATTTATTTAATCAAGCTCCGAAAACAGCTTGTTTTGAAATTGCGAGATCTGTGATGTCACACGGGCAAAAACATTTGCATATGCCCGCCTCCAGAGCAAGACATCGAAAAATAGTTATAAATCATCACACCATAGTGGTGTTTAGTCTCTTAACGGCTGACATTTGCCTACACTGGATGTGAGCACTGCGTCAATACCAAATAAAAGCCATTATAATGACTGATGATTATGTAATTACCATTATAATTTCTTAATCTTGTGTCTGTAAATTATGGTTTTATATGGATCGTATTTTCAAAAGCGAGCGGGTGTTGATACTGTTACCTATGCAATGACAACCAATCATAACAGTGTCTGTTACTGACAAGCCTTAAAGGATCCGCACCTTTAAAACGGATCATTTCAGGCAAAGGCTCAGAATGAAGGTGGAAAATAATAATTTTTCTGCATATATATAGAGAGAGAGAACCTCAGGAAAGATATTTAAATAAAAAAAAATATTGTCATGACCCAATTAAAGTGGTGCAACTTTTTAGTAAAATCACCTGAAAAGCGTCCTGTAGTTTAGAACAAGATGGCATGTCTTTTAGAAGGAATTTAACTTGTGTGGGAATGCGTATTTTTGCAACCATTGTTCTTATCTGAGCTTCTGATCATGCTGACGAGAAGGAAATACATGCAGGGGAAAATTATTTAGCGGAATGGTAGAGAGTTGATTAATCTAGGAAGGCTTTACCTACAGGAAGCCCTTAACCACAAAGAAGCATGTGTTCTGCATCTCACACACAAGCACTCAGATAACTGGCTATCAGTTTTAACTCTCAATGTTCCCGTTTCAACAAGCCTGTGATTGTCGTTTCCTGCGAGAGGAAGACGCGCCTCTGTAAGTGCAGGGCACTCGCTGACGTCTTCAGAGACGGGTTACCTATAGATAAGACCGGAAGAAAATCAGTTAGAAAATGGCAGCGTGTCACGAGAGTGAGAGCTCTCTACGTAGGGCACTAATGTTTGGAGACCCCTCATTTCCTCATGTTGTTTGGGTTGCACAGTCCCACACATAAACACATCTGTACATGTTCAACATGTCCGTCAAAGATTATTACATCTCGCATGCTTGCTTGTTTCATGCATGTTTAGTTACTCTTTCGTTCAAAAGTTCGAGGTCAGTATTTATTTATTTTTTTACTTTTATTCTGCAAGGATGCATTAAATTGATCAAAACATTTAAATCAAATGCTGTTCATTGTATTTCTACTCAAAGAATCCTAAAAAAAAAATTCATTATGGTTTCCTCAAAAATATGAAGCCGCACAAACTGTTTCCAACATTGGTGATAATAATAAATGTTTCTTCAAATCATCATATTATGATTTCTGAAGGATCATGTGACAATGAAAACTGGAGTAATGATAAACGATGTCCATCTCATATGCTGATTGATATCTAAAAGTTTATTTTTCTCCTTCTTACTAATATTCGGATATTAAAATTGAATAAAAGACCAACAATAAAAAACAACTTGCTAGGCTAGCTGATTAAAATCGCCATCACTCTATACTGCTCTTAACACTTGCTCCTACAAGCTGATGCGATGAGACTCGTTTTCCTGTTTGTTCATGTGACGTCCGGCATAAAGCCTGTGATGACGCTAGATTTAAAATATTGAAGCATTGATAGAGAGTTTTTTAATCTTTCCAAATGTTTAGTTTTGTATTTAACATTGCAGTGCCCTTGCACAGCAACATGAGTTTTCGACAGACAAAAGTGTACAAATCTAATTCTACTTAGATTTCTTTGAGTTTTGATTGATTTTTGAGGGGCAAGGTTGTTTTCATATGCTGTTACAAGGTTTTGAGAAGGACTGAACTGATTATTCTAACAATCTAATTTGCTGTAAGGCAGGTTAGATTCTCAGAGACGCCATGAGTTGAATCTGAGAGATTCATGACTCAACAGATCAAACACATTCTCTGATGGATTTCAACATCCCTGCACGTGTGTGGAGGTGCTAGAGAATTCACTGGAATTATATGCATTCCTTCTTATATGTTCTTTCTTTTTCTGATCATAAGGCATGCAAGAGATTGCTTTGTTGTCCAAGTTTTGTTAGAACTTAAAACCACCAAAAAAAAAAATCATTACTTGAAATCAAATAAAGATTTCCCAAGTTGATGTACAGTAGTGGCCAAAAGTGACGTCCAGTCTATAGGAAACTTGACATCTACACCCTTTATTCAAAATTAGTCATATATTGCGTTACTATCACAAATAAAACAATAAACATGACAAATTATGCGACATAATTTTTGGCCAGGCTGTCATACAAATAAATTATGAACACGTGCAAAACCAACGAGAACCAATGAAATGGTAATAACTGATTATGTTTTTCCTGTGAGCTTTGTTTTCTGTGCATTTTTATTTTGCATAGTAAAATAAAACCTGTAGCTGTAGTTTGCCTTTTTTACCATATCATTTTGTCTCAAACCTCAACCAATTTTAGTGTTTTGTCCTTCCCTCATAATTAAAATATTTAAAAAATCAAATAATGTCCCCATATTTTCTAAGTTGTAGAGTCATATAAAAAACAAATATCCTCTCTGGATATCACTTTTCCCCATGCAATATTAATAAAAACTATAATAGTATCTCAATGATAGTAAAATAACACTAAACTGGATGCTTTCATATAAAATATTGGCATGTGGAAGGTATATCCCCAGCTCCATATGCGTTCCCGAACATCAGTAATCATAACCGATCACAGTTTGTTGAAAGAGGTTGAATAGGAAACCTGGATGCATTGTACATCTGAAAGGGTGATTTAGCTCCTGCTTGGGTTTCCTCCTCAAGAAGTGTCTTATCTACAGAAAAACACATCTTAAGGAAAGACCATGTGACCCAGAAGGTGTTGGCAGGAGTGAGTTTGTGGATTCAGCCTGTCGTTTGTTTGGGGCTTTGTTTCCTTCACCTCCCCATGAACACACACATTTTCGCTCGTCTTTCTTTCATCTGCGCGCTGGAGGGTGGGCGGCACACCCTGCCCTCGCATTGAATTCTGGCAAGTCAAATGAAAGTAAGGTGAGAAAATTATCTGGCACTCGATAGGACAGAGGAAGCAGAAGCACAGCCAAAGTGTGTCCACCCAGAGGACCAAACCCACTGACATTCCTGCTCCATCCTAGTCAAGTTAGACAATAATTATACATACCATTTTAAAGATGCCCTTTTTTGAATTCATGAATTTTGAATTCATGTTGACTTGAAGAGGTCGTTAGAAACCCAACCATAATCACAATCAGCGCATCTGTAGGTTTTACGGTATATAAACACTCTTAAAGAGGACATTTTCAAAGTCTTAATGTTGTGTTTAGGCTCTACTAGAGCAGGTTTTCATGCTTTAATGTTCATTTTTTTCTCATATTCTCCATTGTCTCCAAACTCGCTACTTTACTACAACAGTACGATGCATCATTGAAGATATCAACTAGCTAGTCACGACTGTTTCCCGAAACTGTATTGTTGCAAATTGGTCGTTCAACCACGTTGGTTAATGATGTCATGCAGGTAGTGGAGTAATAACTACTTTTAATGAATCTCTTTGAGATCGAATTAATGCTAGTTGTGGTGCTATAAATTATTAACGTCATCTGAGGACTATTTCTAATTTTTCTCAGTTATCTTGCTTTATTTTCAGATTCAATCTTAGGCTCATTCTTACGTAGTATAAGAGATTTCTCGCTGTGTCATGTCCACAAAAATCACTTCTTGCATGTTTCTATGGTAACAGCTCTCGATTGTATAAACGTTAAGTCTCATAACTGCGTGTGTGTGTGTGTGTGTGTGTGTGTGTGTGTGTGTGTGTGTGTGTGTGTGTGTGTGTGTGTGTGTGTGTGTGTGTGTGTGTGTGTGTGTGTGTGTTTTGCGTGAGTGTGAGTTTGAGTTTGAGTGTGTGAATGTTTATGTGCATATTTGAAAATGGGAATATGTACACGTATGAATGTAAAATGTTTATGTATAAAATTTGTATTTATTTATGTGAGTACAGTTGAATTTGGACCTTGCATGACCTGTTAATCAAACAGTAACATAGTAAAATACCACCCCATAGGGTAAATAAATAACAAATAAGATCTCTTTAATTTCTCATTTCTTTCTCTTATACAGCAGTGAGACTAAATGGAGAAATCTTCCTGTTTCTTTGATTTTTCCTGAATTAAAAACACCTGAGAAAATGTGAATTCACAACATCTCAAACTTTGCTCAAAAGTCAGAGATTGATATCTGACATTTCTCTTCAATTTCTTCCCAGAGCAAATGATTCACATTCCTTTAATAGCTGCAGTATCTCACAAAAGTGAATACAACACCCCTCACTTTTCAGCAACTATTTTAGTATATCTTCTCAGGGACAGAACTATAGAAATGAGACTTGGATATATTTTAGAGTAGTCAGTGTGCTGCTTGTATAGCAGTATATATTTACTGTCCTCTGAAAATAACTTAACATACAGCCATTATCAATCAATCAATCAATCAAATTTTATTTGTAGAGCGCCTTACAACAACCAAAAGGTGCACAAGGCGCTTTCCAGTAAAACATCAATAGACAACAATATATAAAAACATAATTGTACATAAAAGTGTGTTAAAAGCTTGTCTAAATAGATGAGTTTTCAACTGCGATTTAAAAGTACTCAATATAGTAATACTTCGTAGGTGAGGTGGAAGTGCGTTCCACAGATTTGGGCCTTGGAAGGCAAAAGACCGACCTCCAAACTTTTTATATTTGCACTTAGGAATCACCGAAGAGGTGTAGTCAGAGGAGCGCAGGGTTCTGACTGGTTTATAGACCGTTAATAGTTCTGCGAGGTAGGCCGGGGCCATACCATTGATGGCCTTGAACACGAACAGCAGGACCTTATACTCCACCATAAACCGCACCGGAAGGCAGTGGAGCGAACGGAGGACTGGGGTGATATGTGAGCGTTTTGGAGGCATTACAAAGGAGACGTGCTGCTGTGTTTTGTACCAGTTGAAGCCTATTGAGCAGTGATTGATTAAGTCCAATGTAAAGGGCTATCAGGGCTCTATCATCGAGCTGATGAAGTCATGAATGGCCTTTTCAAGGTCAGCTCTGGACAAAAATGGTTTGACCTTAGTCGAGCCTTAACTGGCACCTTCACGACTGCACTGATCTGTACATCGTACTGCATACTCTTGTCTAAAATAACACCCAAGTTACGCACAATGGGTGCAAACTGAGGTGTTAGAGGACCGAAACTGAGAGACCCATTGGGTGAGTCCAGGTTGAACAGAATGTACTCAGTCTTTCCTTCATTCATTATTGTCAAAATAGCTGGCAACAAAAGCAAGTACACCCTAAGTAATAACAGCTGTACGTCATTTAACCATGCAAAGCCACTTGTCCTATTCATCATGTTCATGTTTTTTTCTGCTTGACAGCAGTTAATATTTGGTGCTTTGAGTACAATTCTCTCATACTGACCGCTGGATGTTCATCATGGCTCCTCATGGTAAATAACTCTCTAAGGATTTGAGAATTAGAACTGTTGCTCTCCACAAAGATGGCCTAGGCTATAAGAAGATTGGTAACACCCTGAAACTGAGTTACAGTACAGGCCAGTGTCATAGAGAGGTTTTCCAAGACGGGTTCCACTCGTAACAGGCCTTGCGAGGGTCAATCTGTGGCTGCGTTTACACTTGGCATTAACATGCGATCACCGTGATCCGATCAAGCAGATCGGATCATAAGCCAATCAGGACACGGTGTGTTTACACCTGTCCACATCAAGTGGCTTCTGCATTTGGATAACAGATCAGATTCGCATTCCAGCGAAAAAAAAAAAAAAAGGATGCTTCCAGTGCAAAGTGGACCTGAAGTGGTGGATTTTCTTTTAGAAACCGTTTTCAGTCGGGGTACATTTTACAAATCTCGCAAAATGAGGAGGATGAAGAGACTGCAAGTACTAATAATGTAGATAGATGCCGTAATGGAAACGGTATAGAGAAACGTGTCCGAGAACGATGCCAGCTGTGGTGGGAAAAATGTGCGTTCTTTACAGACAATGAACGGTTCTGCAACTTTAGGGTGCGAAAACAAACATTTCAGTATATTTGCGATGTACTTTGCACTCGACTGTATCGCAAAACCACACAGATACATGCAGCAAATCCTGGAGAGAGGAGGAGGAATAATGACAGTGGGGGGGGGGGGGGGGGTATGTGGCTTCCACCTGTGAATGCAGACACGACGGCTGGTTTGCATTTACATTGCACTAAGATCCGATCACAATGCGTCCTCGACTCCCTCCAGACCTGGACACGCTGATCAGAAGCGTGTTTACACTTGTCGTTTCAATGTGTATGTGGACAACATCCGGATACAGGTTGCATGCTAATGCCAAGTGTAAACGCAGCCAAAGAAGTTGAGTCCTCGTGCTGTGCGTCAGGTGCAGAAGCTGGCTTCAGAAAACAGACGCATGATCGTGCCAGCATTGCTTTAGAGGTCGCAGAAGCGGAAGGTCAGCATGTCAGTGCTCAGACCATACGCCGCACACTGCAACAAGTGGGTTTGCATGGCTGTCGTCCCAGAAGGAAGCCTCTTCTGAAGCCGGCTCACAAGAAAGCCTGCAAACAGTTTGCTGAAAGCAACCTGTCCAAGAGCATGAATTACTGGAACCATGCCCTGTGACCTGATGAGACTAAGATAAACTTGTTTGGCTCAGATGGTGTCCAGCATGTGTGGCAATGCCCTGGTGAGGAGTACCAAGAACATTGTCTTGCCTACAGTCGAGCATGGAAGAAACAGTCGAAACATGGATTCCAACATGAACTGTGACATTTTGAAGCAGAACATGATGCCTTCCCTTCAGAAACTGGGCCGAACGGCATGATAATGTCCACAAACACGAAACTGCCTTGCTGAGGAAGCTGAAAGTGAAGGGGATGGAGTGGTCAAGTATTTCTCCAGACCTGAACCCTATTGAGCACCTGTGGGGCGATGATGGTGAACTCCATGCATAGGAGGATTAAGGCAGTGCTAGATAACAATGGTGCAAAATATTGACACTTTGGGAAGAGTTTTGACATGTTTACTTAGGGTGTACTCACTTTTGTTGCCAGCTATTTTGACAATAATGGCTGTATGTTGAGTTATTTTCAGAGGACAGTAAATCTATACAAGCAGCACATTTACTACTCTAAAATATATCTAAGTTTAATTTCTATAGTTTTGTCCTCTGAGAAGATATACTAAAATGGTTGCCGAAATGTGAGGTGTGTACTCACTTTTGTGAGATACTGTATATATGTTCCAAAAACATCAGAGACCATGTTACTTAAATTCGATATAATTGAGTCTCTTGAGGATTTCAGCAGTTGTTTGTCTCGTTTGACCCGGATCAAGAACCATCCAGACAGACAGTTCCCAGCACAGACAACACTGAGACACTAGATGAACTGATTAACATCTTTGTATGGTTAATTGGTATAAAACAATACTCAGTGGGTCTCCTTCAGTGAGAGGTCATCTATTCATTCATTATTTCTCATATGAATGAATGCTCCTTTTATCTGGAAGCAGTCGTCACATGCCTCCTGAATCCCCGGGATGTAGTGCAGAACTAATGGGTGAAAATAGCCTCCAGGGATCGTTCTGACCAGCTGCTGCTCCCTTTACCACGGTAAATCACTTCGGTAGCACATCGCAGGCTTGTGTGTGTGGAGGATGGAAGTGTATATAAATGTTTTCTTTGCTGCATACTGTAATTGCAAGCTCAGAAATGTGAGTAGGGAACCTTTAAATGTCAATCTTAATGTCTCACTCATTGCCAAATCACATCCTTTAGAGTACATCGATATTGCTCAGAGAGATCTGGAGAATTTATAAAGTTCTCAATGTATTTGAAAATTATCACCTGAATATATTTTTAAATTTTTTTGTCTATTAATCTGGCTTGTATATAGTATATTGTTCAAAAGTTCAGTACGATTTTTTAATGCTTTTGAAAGAAGATTCTTCTGCTCACCAAGGCTGCATATGATCAAAAATATAGTTCAAAATAGTTAAATATTATTAAAATTTCAACTAACTGTTGACTGTAAAGTGTAATTTATTCCTGTGATCAAAGCTGAATTTTCAGCATCATTACTCCAGTCTCCAGTGTCACACGATCCTTCAGAAATCATTCTTATACACTTTTTCCAGATTCTTTGATAAATGGAAAGTTTTTTAAAAAAAAATTTTTAACTGCTTTTATTTTAAATAGAAATTCTTTACAATTTATTTCACAATTTAACATTAGAAATGTTTTACTGTCACTTTTGGTAAATGTAATGCATCCTTGCTAATAGTATTATTTTATTTTATTTTTTAATGCTGCTCTAGAAACATTTCTGATTATTATCATTGTTGAAAACAGTTGTGCTGCTACAGGTTTTACATTTACATTTACTCATTTAGCTGACGCTTTTATCCAAAGCGACTTACAATTGCTATATTTCAGAGGTCGCACGCCTCTGGAGCAACTAGGGGTTAAGTGTCTTGCTCAGGGACACATTGGTGTCTCACAGTGGATTTGAACCCGGGTCTCTCATACCAGAGGCATGTGTCTTATCCACTGCGCCATCACCATACACATTTTACATGTATAATAATCAAAAACGTTTGAATGGTAGTATAGTTTTTTGTTAACTATAACTTTTGTCATTCACTTTGTTCTTGCCATGAAGAGAGCCTTGGAATTGACATGACGTTCAAAAAATATTTTTTAAGTATCAACCAAATGACATAGCAGATATAGGAAGAGTATAGAGGTAAATTAGAGATACAAATGTGGATAGCAGCTCAGATCCTGTTTGAGTTCATGTTGAGACTTACACCTCTATTTGCTCTGTCAAATGAAAATACACCAAATTAAGAGTTTTTTTGTCTCACATTTGTTTGTGAGTTTTTTGACTTGTACCTGATTGACCTTCCAGATGCTGAAATCCTCCACCAACATTTCAGCCTTGATAAACATGAGAAAAAACATTGTTTATTTCACTTGTTGATGCTCCGGCTGCTAATTGGAGGTTGTTTATAGTTTCTGCCTGCTTTAAAAGCCTTCACTCCAAATTACACACTGGCATGAAAACACACTCTATCAGCGTTGCCATCAGAGATAGAGACATTAATGTGCAGGATTCTTCGTAAGAGCTCCTCCCTCACAGGTTAAATCTCTGAGGACAGAGAGCAGAATCCACTTCTGTTGGCATTTAATGTTTTTGTGTGAGTACTGTAGCTCATTACAGGCCTCATTTTCAGAAGAGTTTATCTTTTTAGCAGTAGCTGACGATTCTTGCGGCATATCCAAATACTTATTTGGCTCAAATTTGTCAAAATGCATGCAACTACGAGAGAAAAGCTCTTTGAAAAAAATCTGGGAAAATTGCTTCTTTGGACATCTCATCATGGCTTTATGGTTATTATTTAGCTGTTTAAAGCTCATTCTTTGAAAAAAAGCTTCTAAATAGAATCTTAAAGAGTTCTGCCATATATAGAACATTTTAAGGGTTCCGTTCCCATCATGGAATCCTTTTATATGTATTTATTTAGTTTTAAATAATTTAATTTAATTATTTTTTTAATTTAAATAACTTTTCTATGAATAAAACAGCTCAAAAACATACTTAATCACTAGAAAATAAATGAAATAACCATTTAAGCATAGTTTAATTTATAATTTATTTCTCCTTATATAGAACCTTTTTGGTTCATCATAATTGAGTCAAGAAACCTAGAGATCTCGCACACGACACAGCACTCTAAAAATGCGGCGTTCAAGTTAAAAGTGGTTCAACTTTTAAATAACGCATCTCTAGATCTTGCGCTTTTTATCGTTCCACTGACCTGTGTCTCGCGTTTTAAAAACGTGCTCTGTGTGAACCGGCCCTCAAGCACCAAAAAAGACACAACAGATGCAAAATTTGCCAATTTGTTGCAGCTCTAGAGCAATGCATCTTAAGGCACTGTTTTTCAATTGAACACAGACATAAATGAAATGAGGATAATTAAATATTAGCACCAGTGTTTCACATTTTCGGGTGAAGCTCCAAATGAGGTGAGACATGCAGCTTTTTGCAGCATTACTAATCTGATAAATCTTGTTATTCTAAGCACCTTAAGTACTGTATTGCAATCCGCCGTACACACGGCCATTATATTAGCAGCTTTGCAGATTTCTGTTTTAGACATTTCACTGAAATAGTTTGCATTGAGTTAATGTGTTCGTGGTGACGGTCAGAAAGCCACCGCCTCGCTTTCACAACAGGAGGATAATGAAAAGAGCGTCTATTTGTGTCCTTTTGGTGTCGGTTTTGTCACTGTCTGTGTCTTTTGCACTCGACTGATCTGTTAGCGTTTACACTCTCAGAAAAAATGTGCACGAATTGTACATTTTAGGGGTACAACAGATTGTCATTGGGAAAGTACCCTTAAAAGGACATCTTTGTACCTTATTTATACCTAAAAGATTAATAATATACTCTATGGTACTAATATGCACTTTTTTTAGAGAGTGTACCATCAGTGGCTCATGTTGTCACTCGATATGTGAGCGCCCACAGCACAGTTCTTTCACAAGTAGAGGTTTGTGTTACTTGATTTTTTATTGAGAAGGCACACTTGTCAAGACGCTCCACTCAAGGTTTAAATGTCATTTTGGCCTCAAAAACGTCATTTTTTAAATAATCTTTCCTCCTTTTAACTTCATCTCTTTGCTTATCTTTCACTTCCTGAAGCGAGATTCAATTTTCTGATTGCGGTTCAAGCATTGCCTGCAGATATGGGCTGACGGGAAATCAAAAGCACCCCAGCCCAAATCAGCTGGACGTACTATTTTAAGTCATTCTCATGTCTTCATACTTTCCAAAAACAAACCCGGCCCTAAAGATAGCCAACAACAACAGCGGCTTGATCAAACCGCTGCACCCGTAGGGTTCTTCAAAGGGCAAGATGCTAATTGTAGCCTTGGTTTTGGTCCTATCATTAGTCAAACAGCAGCCAGTAATCAGCAGCACAATCGCGTGTCACTGGGCTTCCTGTGATGGAGTCCGCATGCTTTCCTACTGTCACTGAATGTTCCTCAGCTGATGTGTGTAACTGTTCATTAGTGCCAGCTTTTAAACAATTTACTGGAGCAGTACCGGATCTGGTCAAGGGTGTTCATTCATCTGAGCCTTTTGAAATGGAGAGATTTAGCAGCATAAAAGGGTCTTATTATGCTCTTTCCCACACGTTCATCTTTCTTTAGTGTGTTTAATGTTGATGTTTGAACATTAAAACATTTCTGAACTCCCTGAAACATTGTAGTCTTGAGTTTTCTTCTGGGAACGGACATGTCACAATATTCGTCATGAATTTAAATAATGAATACGCAGAATAAAGGGGCGGGGCCTGGTTGAGTTAGTTAGTGTGTTAAACTGGTGGTTATGGGAAGGGGCGGGACATTTCCCAAACACACTCGAAGCGCTCGACCAATCACAACACACTGGTCCAGCTAACCAATCAGAGCACAGTGTGCTTTTCAGAAGGAGGGGCTTCATAGAGACAGGAAGTAAACAGAGCATTACTGACAGACTGGGAAGAGAGGAGCTGCAACAATGGAGAATATGAGGAAAATAAAGAACATTCCCTTTCAGGGAACTCGAGCTGCGTGAAAACGCTGTGGGAACGCCCCTGCGTGAGTGCGTCATGAAGCACATATGAAATCAGTCCGATTGGCGAGACGGAAGTCATAGGCGGGTGACGTCATCGACCAGGAAACTATATAATCACCCCAAAACACACGCGCATCAACTTCTGAGTCTTCAGCAAGCGCTCTGTGTATGAAAAAGTCTGTGGTCTGTGTCTTAAGTGTTTTTGTGTTAAGTGTTTTTGCAATCTGTGTGTTGTTTGTTTGGGAGTGCAGCATGCCCAGTCAGCTCTCGAGGGAGCTGATTGCGAGCACTGCGAGCGTTTGTCCATAAAAACGCTCTGCTCCCGCCGAGCCCTGTTTGAGGAGAGTGGTTCGGTGCGCGCTCCCCGCGGTTCGTCCCGCGGTTGCCGAGGCACAGCGAAGGCTTCAATCGTGGGGATCGCAAATGGATCTATCAGCGGGGTTTGAGACGGGCTCTGCCTTTTCTCAGCCCCTACCTGGTAGATCCAGTGCCTCTGATCCGGGTTCGGAAGCACGTGCTCCGCTTTCTTCCGCCCAGGCTGAGGCACCATCATTTCAATTACCCAGTTCTGAGGAGCTGGATGTTGTCAGTATTGAGATAAGAGCTTATGAGGTTCTCGCTCGAGCTGTGTCAAAATTAAGCATTGAGTGGCCAACGGCTAGGCAGGAGTCTGTTACTGAATCTAAATTAGATGAGAGATTTCTCCCTTCCCGTGTTTAACCTCCACGCCGGTGCTTGCCGTTCTTTCATGATCTCCATACTGAGGTTTCGAGATCATGGAAGAAGCCGGTTTCTTATAGAATTTTTAGCCCTCTAACATCCACATATTCTAATGTAGTGGGGGCAATATATGGTTATGGCACGATGCCTCGGGTAGAAGAGACGCTTGCGAGCCATCTCTCTTCCGAGGCTGCTTCATCATTTAAAGCACCGACATTACCCTCCAAGCCTTTAAGAAATACCTCGGCTTTGGTGGGTAAAGCGTATTCGGCGGCAGGTCAGGCAGCGTCATGTCTGCATACTATGTTGATTTTGCAGGCATACCAGGCTGATCTGCTAAGGGACGTGAGCGCAGTTCTAACGTAGTTCGAGAACTGCGTCAGGCTGCTGATTTATCTCTGCGTGCCACCAATGAGTCGGCTAAATTAATGGGTCGATCTATGGCATCCTTGGTGGCCGCAGAGAGGCATTTATGGCTTAATTTTTCGTCTATGAAAGAGAAAGAAAAAGCTTTTCTTTTAGATGCTCCTCTCTCCCCTGCGGGGTTATTCGGTGACTCAGTTAATTCTGTCATTGATAAATTTCAGGAAGAAAAGAAACAGGCAGCAGCTTTTAAAAAGTTTCTTCCATTAAAAGTTCACGCTGGACGGGAGCAGCCCCGGCCGTCTACAAGCTCTTTGCATAGGGCGCAGCAGAAGCAGAGTGTCACATCTCGCGCTCCCCCTGCTAGACAGTCGGACCAGACGCGGCGCCCTCAGCCAAAGCCTGCGGGCGGTAGAACTGATCTGAGGACAGTTATATTGGCTAAGAAGGCTTCAGCCAAGAAAAAGTCCTGACGTCATAAAAGTCAGGACACTGAGGGTGGTCCCCACCTAGGGAGAAAGGTGTTCAACCTCTTTTTACGGTGCCTGTTCTGCATCGGTGCCCTAAGGGGCCTGTTCTGCCAAACCCGCCTCTATGCCGGGGCGTAGACGGTCCCAGCGAGCGTTTTTCCGAGGGACGCTCGCTCCCTCTGAGGAGGCTCTCAGGGCAGTCAAAACAGTTGTTCCCTGCCGGTGCGCTGTTACAGGGCACTGTGTTTGCTGCTCAAGTTATACCAGAGGCCAGTCTCGAGAGACTGGTACCCTTAGTAGTATTTCTGGCAGAGTGGAAAAGCCTTCCAAAAATATCTCAATGGGTCTTGCAGACAGTAGAAAAAGGTTATACAATCCAATTCAGGTGTCTTCCACCAAAATTCAGAGGGGTTCTACCCACAGTGGTGGGCCCCGAGCAGGCTCTGGTAATGGAACAAGAGGTGAAAACGCTCCTTCAAAAGGAGGCTATAGAACGGGTTTGGAGTTTGGTTATTACAGCCGATATTTCATCGTTCCCAAGAAGGATGGGGGGTTGCGTCCAACTCTAGATCTGCGCCCATTAAATTGCTCAGTAGGGAAGCTCAAATTCAGGATGCTCACTATCAAGCAGATTGTGTCACAAATCGGGTCCCAGGACTGGTTTGTCACGATAGATCTAAAGGACGCATACTTCCACATTTCCATCCTTCCACAACACAGGAAGTTCCTGAGGTTCGCTTTCGGGGGCGAAGCGTGCCAATATCAGGTTCTTCCGTTCGGCCTAGCACTGTCTCCCCGATCTTTCACGAAATGCATGGATGCAGCTCTGGCTCCGCTGCGACTCCAGGGCATCCGCATTTTAAACTATATCGACGATTGGTTGATTCTAGCTCAATCGGAGCATCAGGCGATTCGGCATCGAGATGTCGTGTTCGCCCATATCAAAAGTTGGGGTTGAGGCTCAACGCCAAGAAGAGTGTGCTTTCTCCATTACAGAGGACCACTTTTCTGTTTCCTGCTCGTTTAGCTTCGATTCTCTTAGCCATCAAACAGGCAAAGCTAGGCCAGTCACTTACTGCAAAAGAATATCAGAGAATTCTGGGTCTGATGGCAGCAGCGTCCAACGTTATACCTTGCGACCGGCTGTACATGAGACCGCTGCAGTGGTGGCTCAGGACCAAGGGGTTCTCCCCGAGGGAAAACCGGCTCCGCATGATCAGGGTCACGTGACGGTGTCTTCGCGCCCTGGCTATGTGGAAAAACCTTGGTTCCTGTCCCATGGGCCTGTGCTGGGAGCTCCCTGTCGTCGCATAACGATAACGACGGATGCCTCCCTCACGGGCTGAGGGCCGACCATGAGTGGTCGCCCTACTCAGGGTCTGTGGCAGGACCATCATCTCTCATGGCATATAAATTGTCTAGAAATGACTGCAGTGTTTCAGGCTCTGAAACACTTCCTCCCAGACCTGAGAGGTCATCAAGTTCTTGTCCGGTCAGACAAAACATCGGTGGTCTCCTACATAAATCACCAGGGAGGTCTGCGTTCGCGCCCATTATACAAGCCGGCTCGCCAGATCCTTCTATGGTCCCAGGGGAAGCTTCTTTCATTGTGGGAGATTTATATCCCAGGGTATCTAAATCAGGGGGCAGACATCCTGTCGAGGCCCCGGGCCGAGGCCCGGGGAATGGAGTCTCCATTCCGAGATGATGGAGGTCCTATGGAAACATTTCGGTCGTGCCGAGGTAGACCTGTTTTGCATCCAGGGAGACATCACACTGTCCACTGTGGTTCTCTCTAAGCCATCCAGCCCCTCTGGGGTTGGACGCTATGGTACACGCCTGTACGCATTTCCCCCGATTTCTCTGCTCCCAGGAGTTCTGGACGTTGGTTTGCGGACCTAATTTATCTCCACGACGGCTCTCCTCTGGAGATTCCGATCAGGAGGGACCTTCTCTCTCAGGCGAGTGGGTTGATCCTTCACCCCCGCCCAGAACTACGGAGGTTGTGGGCTTGGCCTCAGAGGGGGCCCAGCTCATAGAATCTGGTCTCTCGACTGAGGTCGTGGAGACCATCCTTCACTCCAGAGCTCCGGCCACTAGGAATGCATATGCCCTGGGGTGGAATATGTTCACCTCTTGGTGTGGGGAACACCAGTTGGACCCAGTTAACTACCCGGTGGGTGCAGTGCTGCAATTCCTTCAGGAGTATTTTGTCACGGGGTTATCCCATTCCACACTGAAGGTGTACGTTGCGGCCTTATCTGCTACCACGTCCCTTTAAGTGGAGCCTCTCTCGGGAGACACCCACTTATAACTCGATTTCCTTTGTGGCACTTTGAGGCTGAGGCCAGCAGTTCGCATGAGGGTGGCGACCTGGGACCTTGCGGTTGTTTTGGAAGGTCTCCTTCTAGCACCGTTCGAGCCCATTGAAGAAGTTTCTGAGAAGTTCATTACTCTAAAAACTATCCATCTTCTTGCTATCTCTTCTTTAAAAAGATTAGGAGATTTTCAAGCTCTATCGGTCTCTCCCTCGTGCTTGGAATTCCCGCCCGGCATGGTAGAAGCCTTTCTCCATCCTAGACCGGGCTATGTTCCTAAGGTCCCAACTAATACTGGTAGGCCTATTGTACTGCAAGCCTTCTGTACTCCTCCTTTGACGTCGGACCAAGAATTTTTACCATCTTGAATTCAGCTCCACTCCAGGGGCGCAGGTGCTTCGTCTGTATGTGCGCCTTGACTTCACACGACGGACACTTGCTCGTATGGCGACGTTGGTATTAGCGTTCCCACAGCGTTTTCACGCAGCTCGAGTTCCCTGAAAGGGAACGTCTCTGGTTACGTATGTAACCCTTGTTCCCTGAAGGGAATGAGACGCTGCGTGTCTGTGCCATACTCCCAGCATGCCCGTGAGCACTTGCTCCAGTCTTATCAGAAGCTGATGCTTATATAGTTTCCTGGTCGATGACGTCACCTGCCTATGACGTTCCGTCTCGCCATTGGACTGATTTCATACGTGCTTCATGACGCACTCACGCAGGGTCGTTCCCACAGCGTTTTCACGCAGCGTCTCGTTCCCTTCAGGGAACTAGGATTACATACCTAACCAGAGACGTTCAAGCAGGAAAACCTGTTCTAGTAGAACCTAAAAACAACATCAAGACTTTGAAAAGGTCTTTAAGAATATTTATATTCAGTAAGACCTACAGATGCGCTGATTGTGATTATGGTTGTGTTTCTAACGATCTCTAAAGTCAACATGAATTCAAAATTTACTCTGAAAGTAAGATAACATGACTGTGTTTATTGCGTTTATATAATTTAAATTATTTATATATGAAAAAAGACCCACAGTGGAATCTACTGCAGAAAATTAAAATGTTCTTAGTGATATTTGGCAGGAGTTTATCAGGAAGTGACGATTTAGTCTCGCTGGATGGAAACGGTGCTTTATTCGCAAATGTTCTATGCGTTATTGCAATTTTAAGCGCAAGTTAAATTCGCAACTTTGGATGGAAACATAGCTATTGAATATATTTTTGCACTTGGAAATATTTGATTATGGAATTAAAGTAGTTGTCAAAACTTTGTGTTATTTCTGCACCACTTTTGTTGTGGTAATGCATGCACTTGCAATGGAAGCCTTGAACATTTTTAATATGCAACTTTTACCATTTTAAAAGTACACTATCGTTGGAAAGTTTGGGGTCAGTAAGGTGTTATTTTTATGAAAGAAGGATTTCCTGCTCACCCAGGCTGAATTTATTTAACAAAAAAGCAGTAAAAACAGTAATATTGTGAAATATTATTACCATTTAAAATAACAATTTTCTGTTTTAATATATTGTCAAATGTAATATATTCCTGTGATGCCAAGCTGAATTTTTAGCATCATTACTCCAGTCTTCAGTCAAATGATCCTTCAGAAATCATTCTAATATGCTTTTCCATTCTTTGATAAATATAATTTTTTTAAATTTTTATTTATAGAAATCTTTTACAACATTATAAATGTTTTACTGTCAATTTTGGTCAATTTAATGTGTCCTTGCTAAGTAGAAGTATTAATTGAAAAATAAATAATCTTACAGTAGTGTACAATCATAAAACCTAAACACTGCACTTGTTATAATGAGACTACTGTGATAGATTCACTTAAAAATTTAATTTCTGACGCCATTTATTCACCGCCATGTTTGAAATCTCTGTGACTTACTTTCTTCCCTTAAACACAAAAGCAGATGATAGGCCGCATGACAGCCTCAGTCATTCACCTTCATTGCATGGAATAAAGATGCAATGAAAGTGAATGTCGACTGACGCTGTCATTCTACCTAACATCTATCATTATAGAGCTGCATGATTAATCATTAAAAGATCATGATCTCTATTCAAATGAAATTAAATGAAGTTGATTCGTGTCCTATAAACCTTTGACAAAATCACACGGAAATATTCAATTCTGTGTTGGTGCTGCCACTGATCTTGGCGTTTTAAATAACAATCGTATCAATTACATCGTTACACCAGTAGTTGGAGACAACTGACTGTTAAAAATGTATTTGTCATTAAATTGTTCATTCATTCAAGAGATTTATAATTATAATAAACGCTTATTCAACCTGTAATGAAACATGTGTAGACTTTATAAGTGAGTCATTGAATCATTCACTTAAATGTTTTTTTTAATAATTAATTCGGGTTAATTAAACATTTTAAACAGACTGCAGAAATTAACATTTCATCAGAACTCTAGTAAATTACATGTTGTTTAGTTGTGATTCCAGAATCGTGATCTCTATCTGAAAAAAAAAATTGTGATTCTCAATTTATCCAGAATTGTGCAGCTCTTTGATAGTGAGTAAATGATGACTTTTTTAAGTGACATATACCCCTGTTGAAAAAAAAAAAAGTCAGCTGATTTTTGACAGCAAAGTGTGATATATGTTAAGGTGCTCCATTCATACTTCATACCAATATATGTAAATAAATATTATTCATGCGGTGAGGGTTCTTACATGTGTTAGTGTCATTTCCACCACAGGAGTTCCTGGAAGCCAGCGTACTAACGCAGATGGCCGTGAGTTTCCCTGTCCCTCCCACATCCCGTTTCCTTGTGCTTATCATCAGAGGTTTGAAGGAAGGATGCTTTATATATCCGTATCCTCTACAGCTGCACCGTAAAGCCTCGGTCCACAGCTTTCTGAAGCGACGCAGGATCAAGGCCATGGGCTACACCCAACAGAAGTGTCAGGATCTTCTGTACTTGAGGAAACTGGATGTGAGTGCGATCACACTTCTTCCAGGATTTATGACAGTCATGGCCATGTTCCTGTAGCACATAGACCCCACCAAAATCAACACTTCATCAATTAACACAACATCTCCTAAGTTCATCACAAGTGCCACATTATGTTAAGACTGTGTCTCAAGAACTATGACTAACTAAAAGTTAGCTCGGGGTAATTAGTCACTTTTCAGTATCAAATTAGACCAATCTACATTTTTATGTAACTGACTTACAGAAAAAAAAGATGACTAAGTTTTAAGACTAGTCTTAGCATTTCATGCAACTGGCCACACAGATAAAAAAACTATTGAAAAGATAATTGTGACTTTATATCTCGCAAGTCTGACTCTTTTTTTTTTTTGCAATTCTGTCCTTTTCTTGTAATTCTGATTTTTTTCCCTGCAACTGCGAGTTTATTTCTTGCTATTCTGATTTTTTTTCTTGCAATTCTGACTTTTTTTCTCGCAATTTTTACTTTTTTCTTTCTTTTTTTACAATTCTGACTCTTTTTCTCATAATTCTGACTTTTTGTCTCGCAATTCTGACTTTTATCGCAATTGCGAGTTTATATCTCACAATTCTGATTTAATTTCTCAGGATTGTGAGAAATAAACTCACAATTGCGAGTTATAATGTTCAATTCTGAGGCGAAAAAAGACTGACCTTTTATATGTCACAACTCTGCCTTTATAACTCACAATTGAGACTTTATATCACGCAGCACTGAGAAAAAAGTCGTAATGAACTTTTTTATTTTCTATTCAGTGGCGGAAACAAGCTTCCAGGTGTCACTGGGGTGTTCTGGTGGTTTCTTACTTTCTCAGGTAAAAAGTCCACCATTAAGTCTGTGATCTTCTAGTCTGTAGAAACGTTCACTGTGCCTCGTTCACTGTGTGTCTGTGGGATTTCCTACCTGATCGTCGTCTGATCGCAGTAAAGTAACAGCACAACTCTCCTCAACAGCACACATTATTTGAGGAATCATTCATGTCTGCGTGACAAAAAAGGCATGACCAATTTCAATACTTGGCATCTAGTCAACTAATCATTTTGAGAAGAACAGAAGCTGTATGGAAACGCCCATATGGGGGATTATGTCCCCCACGTGAATTAGAGGAATTCTGGCAGGAGTTTATTTGGAAACAGAATCTTGCAGGTTGAAACTGAAACAGGCGTTGCTCATTTAGGTCCATGTTTTGCCTTGGCACAGACAGTGTTTCTGCAAGCCGTTGAGGTGAGTTTCAGTAGGTGGCGCTGTTCATTCAGCCAAACATGCTGACTCACAGGTCCAAAACCACAATCACTGCAGCCTTAAACACTCAGATACAGCTGAAGGTGAAATTAATTGAATGTTCTCCTCAGAGGAGAAACATTGTTATGAACTCGTGCACCAATTTATTACTACAATTTTATCCCTTTTGGGAAAATTGCAGTCTGTTTCTCTGATTGACTAGCTTAATAGAGTAGAATAGACTTTGTGAATTAGGGCATGACGGCCATTCTGTTCATTTCCCCCTCCAATTTTTAATAAGAACATTTCTCCTAAAAGAATGGGCTTAATTTAACAGAAAGAATTGGTTGAATTTGATAGAGATGCAGATATATCATGCCACTTCCACTCCTTTTCAACTTAATCTGTATTTATATAAATACATATATATATATATATATATATATATATACTGTGATATACATGCATGCATGCTTACATATTTACACACACACACACACACACACATATGTGTCTGTGTGTGTGTGTGTGTGTGTGTGTGTGTGTGTGTGTGTGTGTGTGTGTGTGTGTGTGTGTGTGTGTGTGTGTGTGTGTGTGTGTGTGTGTGTGTGTGTGTGTGTGTGTGTGTGTGTGTGTGTATCCAATTATCTTGCAAATAAAGTCCTTTTGTATGTTTAGTTTAATTTTGTGTGCGTTTCTTAACGTTTAGCAGGTTGATCAAATACAAAGTCAAGAAAGAATTGTTTCTGCATGTGGAAAATCAAGTCAAACGCACGATGAGTAGATGCGTTGTGGGATTTTTGTTTCCAGAATCAGACTGCTTTCCAAGTCTTTTGGCTACGTAATGAACATCACATAAAACGTTTGTACTTGAACATGGATGCATTTGTTTATTTTGTTTACAACGATTTCTGTTGTTTGCTAATGCTGAAACCTTGTTTCACAAGTAACGAGTTTCCCCGTGACAGCATAGTGACGATTCCATATAAAACGTAACTTTTGTGTGCAACAGTATGTCTCCGGTGACGAATCTCTAACGATGTTTACTCATTTCAAGTAGCATGTTTAGCCATCGCTACACGATTCACATTCTCTTCTTTGTGAGACGCACTTCATCCAGCAGTAAATCTGTAAACACTATTGTTTGCCTCACTAAAACAGCCTTATTAACTCTAAAAGCCAGCGTGGGGATGGGCTGAATCATTCTGTGGGTTTAACTTTTCTGTGGATTTCATCTAACCAACCTTTGCTAATGACAGTGCGGCGCTTGATGGAAGGAGATAAGGTGCTAATTGCTGTAGGTGCTATTAACGCGGAGAGCATCTAATGGTTTCCGGTGAAAGTTGATGATCAAAATAACGATCAGGCCATTTGGCGGAGACATTCAAGGGCTGCTGTTTTAACCTACTGTCAAGTTAGAAGCGTGGCTGTATGTCTAGGAGGTTTCATAAGCCTTTTTCGTTTCCAGATGGCAAACAAGGACACTAGATCTGCTCTCTCTCCACATTTCTGTCACCTCAGACGCCTTCAAGGTCGAATTAATAGTCAAATTTGTAGCTCTCTGTCCTGCATGTGGAGTTTTTTCTCAGCACTATGTAAATTTCATTGCATATATTTGAAATTTAGAGTGATATCTCAGTAGACTTTTGCATTGAGTGGCTAGCAGCTCAGTCTTTGTTGGTTTCAGTGCTAAAAATTGGGCCAGGAACTCACTTTATGACCCTCCTTGTCAGGTTTGGCTGGGAACAAGAAAACAATAGTGTGAACCGTGGACAACTCCCAGTCAGCGATATGACAAAATGCCCCAGGAAACACCTCTTTACCTCTTCAGGAAATACTCTTTCTCTGTCTCTCTCCTTCTACACCTTCTTTTGAAACTGCTGAGAAGATGTGTTTTATGCATTACAAGGGAAGATTGTTTGTATATGATCATGACAGTTGGGCTTATTTTAGAACAAAACTTTTGTGTGTTATTCACATTTTGATTGCATTTTCACATCCCCAAAAAAATATAAAAATCAGGTGCACAATACAAAAGAATCTGTAGATAATAGAAAAAATGCTAAACAAAAACCTTGAGCTCACAAAAACAGATGGTTTGAGCAACGTTCTCTTTATCGGGCATTTTAGCTAATTATTTAATGCTAAAAGATATTCTTCTTTGCATATTAATACAGTACGGGTAGGCGATTACTTATAAGTTAAACTTATAAACACTGTGGCTGCATGCGCAGGAATAGCGAAGCATCATGCATATTCAGATTAAATCAATGTCATTCTTTTCAGGAAAAACAAGCCAGAATGAAACATAAATAACGCTCATCATAGAATGTGCTGGATCCATTATTTGTCTGACAATTAAGGTTGCATTAGTATTCTTTGCAGTTACCTGATATGCATAATTTCTTTATCAGTCGTGTGCATGTAAAATGACACTGTCAGATAGATGACAGATAGATAGATATTGCTGCTCAAGAAACATTGTGATCAATGTTGAAAACAGTTGTGCTGCTTCATATTTTTTGTGGAAACTGATATTTTTTAAAAGGGTTTCAAAAGAACAGCATTGATTTGAATCAGAACATTTTAACATTATTAATGTCTTTACTGTTTTTGTTCGATTTAATGCATCATTGCAAAACAAAAGTTTTAATTACATTTAAAAAATCGTACTAACCCCAAATTTAGGGGTCTTTATTCTGCCTGTGCAGCACACACACACACACACACACACACACACACACACACACACACACACACACACACACACACACACACA